>NW_017732220.1:332968-414060 GCF_001890085.2 Hipposideros armiger | reverse complement strand
TTCAGCATCTTAGCTGTGGAGGGCAGTGTCACTGGCCCTCATATGTGGGATCCGAACTGGGGCCCTCTGGCGTCCCAAGCCAGTTCTTAACCAATGCGCCACTCGGCCGGCCCCCCATCTGCTATTTTATAGTCATGGATTCGAGTCCCTGACTTCAGGTCTTTTATTAGGAAAAAATTCAGGCAAAAAGTAACAGTGTAAACTGAGCAGTTTAGGAAGTTAGATACAAGGCTTGTACAAATTTTCTTTCTATTAGTAATAGAAACATTTGCTTTATAAGTTTTGATCATTTATCTCTAATGATCAAAATGACTAATCAGTCAGTGGGATGTTTGTCATCTAATCCCAAATGCAATCCTGTGGCCTCAATTCTTGCTCATTTAGAGGACGGGGTTACACAGGGTGATGAGGCCTTAAAACACGATGCTCTCTGAAAGCCTGTTCCAAAGGGATGCTACTGACACTAGATGGAATGCCATGAAGCCGGGGTGCTCAGCCAGGGGTGCATGTCAGGATATCCTTTGAAGATTTAAAAAAGTACACTTGCCTAATTGCATTGCCCCACTCTACTTCCCAATCTCAGGGAATATACCTGGGATGAATCCTGGGCAGGTGAATTTTTTAAAGAACAATGCGTGCTGCTGATTCAATGTTTTAAAATTTGTCAAGAAGTAAATAATTTCTCTGAGGTTTTTGGAAATAAGTGCTAAGGTAAATAATAAACTTAACATTAAATAACTGAATTGCTTAATTATAGCTGGTTATACAAGTTTCATGTTTATACACAAAAAATTAAGTGGAAAATTAAGAAATTAGATTATTATTTTAGAACCACTCAGATTTAAAGTTGAAGAGAGATCTGCTCCAATCCCCTCATTTCAGAAATGAGTCCAGGGGCCCAGAGAACTGAAATGATTTGCCCAAGGTTGTACAGATAGTGAAAAAATGGGCTATTAAAACTCCTTTTTCCTGATCAAAGTGAAGGTGAAAAGTGAAGTAATGAGCTGTAAAATCCAGGACAAACTAAATGATTAGTGGTAGTGCAGGGCGGCGACACGCCTCCTGTGGAAAGCAGATGGCAATGCCTGGGGCAGGGGGACCGCACTGCAGCTGTGTGGAGTTGGAAGGTGAAGGATTCTGGGTCTCCGGCAACCTGAGAGTCTCATCACAAGCCCTGCCTGACATACAGGTTTTGTTTATTTGAGGGGAATGCATTTCTATCTTGTTGAAGCCAATGTTGTTTGATATTTATTTATATGCAGGAAAACTTCATGCAAATTGATGCAAGATTTTGCTCAACTACTACTTTATCATTGAAGTCTTCTCTGACACTATATAATAAATGGGGAAATTTCCCCTTATGCACCATTCCCCATTTGCTTGACCATTCCCTATTTGCTTATTTATCTACATTGTGCTTAGTACCCTCTGACACACTATATATTTACTTATGTTTATTTATTGGCTGTCTTTCCCCCTAATACAGATATAAGTTCTATGAGGGCAGGAACTTGGGTTTGTGTTACAAACATGGTGAGTTGGAGGGAGGGCCAGGGAAGGCCACATCATTAAAAGGAAATCTAACACTTACTGGGCAATGTTGAGTCACATGGTGTCACACAGCTTCCAGGGAAGTTAGGGAAAGCTGTCTTATGTCTGTGTATCAGTGTACTCAGCCCTGAAAATGAGGGAAACTAGATATCGGGAGGCAACCGCAGTCCTGACCACAGACCTAAAAGAAATAACGGAGTGTCCCAGAAGGATGTCTGGAGGGGAGCACTCAGGATAGAGAGAAGAGAGGTGAGCCGGTCCTGAGGAGGATGCACGACTCGCCAGTCTGAAGGCAGCAGGAAGTCGCTGTGGCTGGAGCTGAGTGCATGAGAAAGGCAGCGGCAAGGGATGACTCTTGGAAATATTAGGCTAAGTGAAAGAAGGGAGACACACAAGGACACATGCTGTGCCATTCCATTTATATGAAATGTCTAGAGTATACAAATCTACAGAGATAGAAAGTAAATCAGGGGCTGCCAGGGACTGAGCAATGGAAGTAACTGCACTTGCCATGGGGTCTATTTTGGGGGCATGAAACGTTCTAGAATTAAGGATGATGGCCATACACCTTTGTGAACGCTAAACATCACTGAATTGTAACTTTCAGCGTGAATTTTATGGTATCTGAACGATCTCAATAAAGCTGCTATAAAAAAAAAGGAGTGATCAAATGTGTTGGATGCTGCTGACAGGGTGAATAAGAAAAATTGAGAACTGACTGCTGAATTTGGCAACGTGATGACACTTGACAAGAGCTGTTTCATTCTGTAATGGGATTGATTGGAGTGAATTCCAGAGAATAGAGAAGAGGAAGTTAAAACAGCAAGCGTATCTAATTATTTTGAGGAGTTTTGTTGTAAGAAATAGCAGAGGAAATGAGAGATTGCTAAAGGGTGCTGCGTAATCATGGGAGTGTGTGTGTGTGTGTGTGTGTGTGTGTGTGTGTGTGTGTGTGTGTTTTAAATAAGATGAGAAATATAGCATATTTCTATGCTACTGGAAATGATTAAGTAGACAGATAAAAACGTGACGACCCAGGAGGCGGAGCAGGATTCCTGAGTGAGTCAGAAGATGCGGAATCCAGTAGAGAGTGACGCTGCTGATTTCGGAAGGAGCAAGCTCAGTACATCCTGTGATGGGAAAGGAGGAGCGAACACAGCATGGGGGCAGGAAGTGGGTGGATGGGAGGGTGGCAGCAGGTAGACGTTTGCTCTTGAATGTTCTCAGTGAAACAGAATGTTAAGATCGTCACCTGAGAATGAAGGGTGAAATGGGGGATGGCAGAAGTTCAGGACCAAGGAGAAGGTCTGTAACAGCTGTTTAAAACAGAGGAAGAGTGAAAGGATTGGGGAGAATAGTAGGACTGTGAACAACATGAGGGCTCAGTTGAGGTTTATAGTCATGTATTTAACATGAGACATCAAGTCTGAAGTTAGTAGAGGAATCCAAATAATAAAGATCAGGGTGGAAATAAATGAAGCGGACTAAAAAGACAATAGAAAGGATCAATGAAACTAAGTTAGTTTTTTTTTAACTTCCTGATTTTTTTTATTTAAAAAAATTTCAAATCTACAGAAAAGACGCAAGAATAGGAGAATGAACAACCTTTCACTACAGTCGCCAATTGTTGACATTGTATTAGATTTACTTTCTCTCTAAGAGCTAGTTTTTTTGAGAATACAGAAAATAGACAAACTTTTAGCTTGACTCACAAAGAAAAAAAGAGAGAACTCAAAATCTGAAATGAAAGAGATGTTACAATGGATATCACAGAAATACAAAGAATCATAAGAAATTACTATAAGTAATTAATTATACGCTAACAAGTTGGAAAACCAAGAAGAAATAGATAAATTCATAGAAACATACAACTTACCAAGACTGAAAAATGAAGAAATAGTAAATCTGAACAGACGAATTACTAATAAGGAAATTAAATTAGTAACCAAAATCCTCCCAAGGGAAAAAAAAGTCCAGACCTCGGTGGCTTCACTGGTGACTTCTACCAAACATTTAAAGAAATAATACCAATTCTTCTCAACTCTTTTAAAAAATAGAAGATCAGAGAACACTTCCAAACTAATTTTTGAGGCCTGAAAACCCTGATATCAAAACCAGACAAGGACACTACAAGACAAAAAAAACCTATAGGCCAATATCCCTGAAGAACATACGTGTAAAAATTCTCAACAAAATATTAACAAGCTGAATTCAACAATACATTAAAACACATTCCCTTTTCTGAGCACTAATCAAACATGAAAACATCTTTTGATAATGTCATTCATTCATGAGTTCTTAAAAATATTATCTTATTCTCCTAAGGGGTGGGGTAGCTACACAGCCTACGTTTCTCTAAAAATGAGAGTTAATGCCCCAGGTAAAGATAAGTATGTGCAGGATTCCATCCTGTAAGATTCTTGTACCGTTCAGCAATAGCTGGGGCTGCAATCTCTGAAAAACTTCTAGAAATGATTCTTCTGTGACTGTGAATAGTAACTACCATTATCTGGTGATCCATTTGCATTTACTGTTTGCATTTCTGTGATAAATCCATAAGTGAAGGTACATTTTTTTTTGAGGGGGGAGCACCTCCCACATCAATAATAGTGGAGGAATACTGTATTTCCAGCTTTGTCTGAGGGTGCTGTTTCGGTGAGCAGGACAGCATGTCTGAATTGCATGTATTTGTCTACGTGTGTTGTAAGCAGGACTACCAAAACCATGATTAAAGGGATAAAACAAATGCTATTTATAATTCAAGCTTTATTTACTGGAGTCCATGCTATAAACAAAAAAAACCTGATGAAATGTTTTGCACTCTTTTTGCCAAACTCTAAACTAATGGACCCTTGCCCACAAAGCCACCTGGAATTATACGGCTCAGAATCAGTGAGGTCTCTTCCGTTTTGGAGGAAGGGCTCCCCCACTAGGGTGCTGCTCTATGTAACAAAGCTAGGAGCTACTGGTTATTTGGTGTTAGTAAAATACACATTCTCAATGGATTCAAAACCATTCCCGTTGTCCTAAACGTAAGTGAATACTTTATTTCGCCACATATTTATAAGGTAGAAACGGGCTTTGAACTCTCTTTCTCCCTATTGCCAGCTGCATGATTTTGGGAAAGCCCCTTAACATCTCTGAAGCTCAAGTGCCTCAAGTGTATAATTAAAAACGTATACTTCCTAAGATGTGATGAAAATTAAATGAGATCATTCTTGTTCCACTAGAATGCTCCAGAGTAGAGTTAGCACACAATAAATGTTAGAAGAACCACTAATTTTAATCATTGATAAAAAGTAACAAAGGACTTCAGGACTTGGCAAGGCATGTCACTATTACCAAACTTATAATATTTATTAATAGCATTCTTCAAATTTGACAACAATGCAATTCAACAAGGATTTCTTGAACAGTTAAGACCTGCCTGGCCTGGGGCTAGGTAGGCCCTGGACTCATTCATGATGCTGGCTGTAGTTTTAAAGGAGCGGAGGGCCAGCTCTGGGAGACAGATACACAGACTTCTACCTCCAGTAATGAGTACAACTGCAAATATAGCTAACTTTTGGCTGCTTACTATATGGAAGGCATAACATTTAAGCAATGCATATATAGTTTTCCTCATTTTCAGTTAAAAATAACCTTATGAAATAGGCAGAGTTATTTTCACTTTATAGATGGGAGAACAGACATGCAGAGATTGAGGAAAGCCACCCAAGGTAACTCAGGTAGTAAGTGATGAGTTCCCGACTTGAACTTCTGGCACTTCTACTCAGGAGCCAATAACCTTAACTGTTATGCCACCCGGCCTCTTACATTTGTAAAAACATTCAGTAACAACAGATATTGACTGAGCGTGTACCACCTGTGAGGCATTAAGAATACAAGGGAGAATAGGTCAGACCTGATTTCTGTACGCTGGAGCTGGCAGTCTAGTGAGGAAGACTAATATTAATCATATAACTGCACGAATATACAGAAATGAACTGTGATGAATGCAGAAAAAATTGTGTTAAGTAAGACATGTATAATGTATGCAATGTTATTGAAGCATATACACAAAAGGCACAGTTAATTCTGGCTGAGGGAGATAAAGGTAAAGAGGAAACACCTTCCAGATAATGGGCATAGGAGCAACAGCAAAAGTGCAAAATAAGGAACCTGAAATGATTGGGCAAGGGGGTGAACAGAGGTGGTGGCAAGAGTTGAACTGGAGGGCTGGATAGGGGTCAGACTGCTAAAGGCAATATGTACTGTAATAAAGGGTTTGATCTTTGTTCATTATTTAGTGGAGGAACAAAGTATAGTAAAACCTTGGATTGTGAGTCACTTGGTTTGTGAGTGTTCTGCAAGATGAGCAAATATTTCTATTAGGTTGGTGCAAACGTTAACTGCGGTTTTTTTGCCATTAAAACCGCAATTACGTTTGCACCAACCTAATAATATTTTAACTTGGTAAACGAACGATGTCTTGCAATATGAGTAGTTTGTTTCCAGAATGAATTATGCTTGCAAACCAAGGTATTACTGTATTTTATAATAGTTATTCTGGCCATAATGTGGAGGAAAGACTAGGGTGATATAAACAGGTTTTTGACTGAACCTTCTCCAAACGCTGTTATTGATAATATATGCCCCAGATTACATTCATACTTTTTGCATCTTCTAACTTTGATATTCATTAACTGGAGCTTGTGTAATGTACAATTTCGGTTGTCTTCCCAGGTTTCATATCACTTCTTCTTCTGTGCCAATGTCCCCAATTTCCATTGGTGTTCCATGCGGTTCCCAAGAAGGTAATTCCTTTCACAGCTCTAGGGGTGAAGCAGGGGTGGGCAAACCGCAGCTCGCAAGCCACATGTGGCTCTTTGGGTATGTTCCATCTCAAAAGTTTGCTGACCTCTGCAAGAGCCAATTCTGTGCCTCACAACAATTTAAAAATTATTCGAGAGCCACAAACATATTTTTACGAATAAGGAAAATGTAAAGTAATATTATAAATGAAATTATGATAGTTTTATTTTCATTTTCAATTTTACCACAGAGTCACACGTACATATCCAAAGAGCTGCATGTGGCTCGTGAGCCGCAGTTTGCCGACCCCTGACCTGGGCTAAGCCAACTGGCACACTCCCATCTCCTAGCCACAGTGATTTGTTCAGCAAGGTCAATCTGAGGCATTTTCCTGGGAATGCTAGAACAAAGGTCCTCTCTTGTTCTAGTGAACATGGTAGTTCTAGAAGAGAATTTTTTACAGGTCTGCTATGTTTCTGTATGTCTTACATGCAGAGACACTGACTGCCTTTGATCTGTATTATCTTTTCAAGGACATTTGTATAGTAAACAGCTTTGGAAGAGAAGATAGTCTTTCCATTTGGAGTACAGACTGGTTTCCTTACAGTCTTGAAAGCCAGAGATAGTCTCTTCCTCTGGAGTAAAGGGTAGTCATGCTTACTGTCCATTATAAAACATTCAGGTTCCCTAAGTTCAAGATAAACTTTCTTGGAACACAGACTGCTACAGATATCTGAACCTCTTTACTTCACTCTGTGGGAATTGGGTAATGAGCACAAGAAAATGCTGGCTACTGTTATTGGTGATTTGAACACAAGCCAAATTAACTCTGGAAAAATCACAGGGTTCTTTGTTGTTAAAGGTATAGTATTATCGGTTTAAAGGTCATTGGTTCATCTGAGTGTTTGGCAGAACTGGTATTGACAAAATCACTTTCCATAAGAGCTCTACAGAGAAAAGGACTCACAAAAGTTGTTTGAAGATGTGAGACTACTACTAGTTCAAACTTGTTTTAAAATTGAACTCTGCTATCTTGTTTTTAATTGTTTAGCAGGTCTAGTGGGATAATAAGAACCCCATTTAAGAGTTTGGGGCAGATCCAAGAATTGCCAGGCTAGTTATAAGTCTTTATCATTCTATGCAATATAATATGGTCACAAAAAGAGACTTTTGACTGGGGACATGGTGGGTATAAATAACTATGTTTCTCTTCCTTTTTTCCTCCCTCATTAAAAAACAGAAAAGGAAAAGATGGGATAAAGAAATGTGACGTCCCTGGTAACAGGATGAGTAAATAAAGGCCTGCTTAGAGTCATCAGGGTAAGCACCCAATTAAAGAATTTTAATGAAACAGAGAAAAAGTTCGGGTACAAATTTTTATGACATTCCAAGATCCCAAACTGTAAATATAAAGAAGAGAATCAAATAAAGTTGTATTTAAGATAAAGGATTATGCAAAAAAGAAAAAAAGAATATAGTAAGTCTTCATTTAACATCGTCACAGGGTTGTGGGACTATGGTGAAATGACATATAACAAAACCAACTTTACCATAGGCTAACTGATATAAATAAGAGTTAAGTTCCTAAGGCATCTCATAACATTATGATGAAATGACGCTGAATGTTATTCGGGGAACTGCTGTACAGATGATATGTGATTTTAAAGTAAAATAATAAATTCATCTGTTTGCAACTAATAAATAATTTAAACCTTACAGTTATTTTGAAAGTTTTAAAATGACAATATCATTGTAAAATATGCCCATCATATTAAAAAAAATCAACCTTATAAATTCTGAGTTTTATATCTGGTAATGGTAATAGCAAATCATGAAAATGATTAGTAATGATAACGATTCAGGTGTTTACACTGGTCTACAGCAATTATGCTTCTACAATAGGAGTTGGCAAACATTTTCTGTAAGAAGCCTGATATTAAGAGGGTAAAAGGGGTTAAATATATGGTGATGGAAGGAGAACTGACTTTGGGTGGTGAAAACACAATGTGATATGCAGATGATGTATTATAGAAATGTAAACTTGAAACCTATGTAATTTTACTTACTAATGTCACCCCAATAAGTTTAATTTTAAAAATTTCAATTAAAAAAACCATATCTACTGATAATAATGTTTCTGTACAGTGCTAAGTGCCCAAGTAATTATAATTACTCCCCCAATAAAAAAGCCAGATAGTAAATATTTTAGGCTTTAAGGGTTATATGGTCTCTGTTGCTACTACTTACCTCTGTTGTAGTGTGAAAGCAGCCATAGACAATATGTAAAGAAATGGGCATGGCTGTGTTCCAACAAAACTTTGTTTATAAAAACAAGTGGTAGGCTGGTTTGGGCTGGTGGTGTTGACCTATGTTTTACATCATTCATTTCAACTTTTTCTTTTGTTTCTATATGTATGATCACCAAAGGGTCTACTTTGTGCAGAAATTAATATTGAATTATTTTAAATTATTTAATTTGACCCAATTTTACATAACTGATTGTTAGAATATAATTATAAATAGTCCAGTATATAGAAAACATTTTCAATCCCACTAGAAATCAGGAAAATAACATTTTACATCCCAATCAGAGATTCCAATTTACATCTATCATGTTCATAAACATTTAAGGCTGATTATGTCCCATGTCCACTAGTTTGTAGTGCAATTAGAATGCCCATAATTCTACTACCAACTAGCAGAACTGTGTTAGAGAGCAATATGGCAACATGGTCTTATTGAAAATGTGTACATACTTTAGTATCTTTCAGTAGGCCCTAAATGCTTATTTCGTGTCCCAGACAGTGTAAACGTATTACCTTTAATTCTGACAAATTCTCTGCAAAGGAGGTGTTGTAACACAATATAGCACACAAAACTATGGAAATGGAAGGCGCTATGAGGGCAAAGAGTTTGACTTTTAGAATCAAATACATATTATCCATACAACCTTGGGGAAGATAATAACTAGGCTCTTTAAGCCTCCAGTTTCTCATCTGTTTAAAAAGAGAAAGAGAAAGAGAGGGAGGGAGGGAGGGAGGGAGGGAGGGAGGGAGACAGAGGAAGAGAGGGAGAGAGGGAGTGTAGGAGAGAGGGAGAGGGAGGGAAAGGGAGGGAAAGGGAAGGAGGGAGAGGGAGGGAGGGATGCTTATAGCACCTGGAAAGAGGTAAAGTATAAAGACGGGGGTTAAATGAGCCAAATTATTAAGATTAAGAGATTAGGCAGGTACATCCAGATATACCATCATATTTGTATTATTACTAAAATTACTATATAACCCCATATTTTTTATTTCACAGTTTATATGTATGTTATAAAATATCACAGAACACAAGAAAATACTATCTAAATAATTGAATCTGCCTGTCATTAATTCTAAAAAAATTCCAGAAACTCTTCAAATAGATTATTAGTGACTTAAGAAACCAACTAATGTGCTTAGAAATATTAGAATTGAAAGATTTAGCCATAGATATAACTCTAAAAGATTTAGTCATCTAACTCAAATGACAAATGAACATTTATTTATTTTTAAAAATCTTATGCCATTAAGCATTGAACATTTAGCTTTGCAAAGTGATTGCCCAAGATAATGGAAGAGACAAAACAAAAAACCAAAACAAAAACCCAGAATATTATCATCCAGCACCTAGAGGAGAGATGGTAAAATGTGGAGTATTTTCTGTTTAGTACAAGAAACATTTATACTTGTATACACAATCATGTAGGGGAAGAAAAGCAGATGGGAAATTATAGCAAGAAAAACTCAAAAAAGACAAATCAGGAAAAGATACACATAAACCCCAAAATCTTAAATTCCAGATATAATTATATATTTAATGGCTATCAACCCCTTTAAAAAGAAAAAAATGCACTAAATTTAGCTATATTCTTACAAGTCAAATTCTCCATAACCATTCTCTCTCTCTCTCAGGGCTTTCATAAGAAATAGGAGAAAAAATTGATTAGTTCATTTGTTCTTTCTCAAGTATTTATCAAGGGTTCACTGTGTTTCCTGGCATTGTGAAAGTATTACACACAAAAAAGAAATAAAGAAGAAAAAGGTAAGAAGGAAATGACATGATCCTTAAAAAAAAAAAAAGAGTGTCCTTAAAGGACACTCAATACATTAAAAGAGGCTTTTAGTAAACAGAGCAAATACACTCAAAAAAATTGATCATTAAAGCTTCAATATCACATCTCATAGAAAACATATTTAGAATACATGGGTATGCCCATGAAAGAAGAGCTACCAGATACTAGGAAAAAAGATGGTGTACCATATAAATAACAGACACAGGGAAGAAAGGAAATCATAAAAATCAGAGATCAATGAAATGGGAAACAAACATACAATAGAGAACAAAACTAAAAGCTGGTTCTTTGAAAGGACTAATAAAATATACAAATCTCTAGCAAGTCTAATCAAAAGCAAAAAAGAGAAGGTTTCAAAAGATAATATTAGAAACATAAAAAAAGTTTTTAACTACAAATAAAACAAAGATTTTAAAAATAAGAGGAACACTGAAATATTTTATTCTGATAAATTTAATTAGTTAAAATAGGCAATTTCCTAGAAAATATAACTTAACCAAAGCTAATTGAGAAGAAATAGAAAACATAAACTGAACTACAGGCATTAAAAAGGTTGATATCAGTAGTTAAAAATAAACTTGCCAAAACAAATTTAAAAAGCAAACAGAACAAAATTAAAAACAAATAAAACAATAAACCTCACCAGACCCAGACTGTTTTATAGGTACATTCTGCCAAATAATGAAGGAACTGATAATCCTCATCTTAAACTGTTTCAGAGACTAGAAAAAAGAGACTTTCCTTAACTCATTTAATTAGGTTAGCATACCAGGTCTGACAATTGAGGTTGCAAACTCATTCTAGAAAAAGTATTACATACCTCAATGCTGAATATCACTACGGTCACCTTTGAAGTACTCCCCTTGGGAAGCTATGCACCGACGCCAGTGCCTAGTCCACCCTTCAAAGCAATTTTGGAACTCTTTTTCTGGAATGGCCATCAAAGCTGTCATCTTATTACCATTGATGTCCTGAATGTTATCAAAATGTCTTCCTTTCAATATTTCCTTTATCTTTGGGTAAAGAAAGAAGTCCTTGGGAGCCAGATCAGATAAATAGAGAGGGTATTCCGATATGATTATTTGTTTACTGGCTAAAAACTCCCTCACAGACAGTACTGTGTGAGCTGGTGCATTGTCGTGATACAAGAGCCAAGAACTGTTGGTGAAAAGTTCAGGTCGTTTTTGTCTACCTTTTTCACACAGCCTTTGCAGCACTTCCAAATAGTAAGCTTGGTTAACTGTTTTGTCCAGTTGGTACAAATTCATAATGAATAAACCCTCTGATATCAACAAAATGTTAGCAACATTGTTGCAACAAGTTTGCGAACTTAATTGTCACGCCTCATAACCTTTTTACAAAAACATTTATAGATATATAAATATGCAGATAACACATATTTACAAACATAGACACAAAAGTACTAAACAAACATCAGCTATCCAAATCTTGCAAAGTAGTAAAATATATGTATCAAGGCCAAGTTCAGAAGTGGTTTATTCCAGTGATGCAGTGTTGGTATAAGATTAGAAAAATCTATCACTATAATTCCCCATTTTATAAAAGAATAAAGTGGAAAATTCATGTAATTTTCTTAGATACAGAAGAAAACATTTGCTAAATATAACGTTCACACAAGATAAAAACTCTTAGCCAAGTATAAATATAGGGGAACCTCTGTAGGCTTATAAAGCATATCTATCAAACGCTTACAGCAAATATCACAAATCTAATAAGTATATGTGGGACAAATACATATGAAAACATACTGACACTACTTTCATATGAAACAAAGAAGCAATGAAATAATCTATTTGTTCATTTTCAAGTCTTTATTAAAGGTTTGCTATGTGCCTGCTATTATTAATAAATTATAACAAAAAGAAAGTGACATGACAATACTTAAAAATTTAAATGTAAAAACCTTCTCTTAAAATTAGGATGCAACTCAAGGAAGCAGACTATCATCACTTGTATTTAACCTTATACTGGAAGTCCTAGAACACAATACAAGAAAAAATAAATTAAATGATAAAAGGTTTGAAAAGGAATAAACAATGCTCATTATTTTTTGATGACTGTCTACAAAGGAAGTGAAAGACAATTGACTGACAAAATATTAGAACTAATGGGAATTGGCAAGGTTTCTAAAGTCAACAATAAAAACCAGTTTCAACACTAAATATCAGCAACAAAGTTTGAAGACATAATAAGTATTCCATTTACAATATCTATAAAATGTGAGCTACCTAGAACATTTAAGAAGAAAATTATATACATATTTTCATCAAAAACATTAAAGAAAACCTGAGGATGGGGCCGGCCGAGTGGCGCGATGGTTAAGAACTCGCTTGGGATGCCAGAGGGCCCCGGTTCGGATTCCACATATGAGGGCCAGTGACACTGCCCTCCGCAGCTGAGATGCTGAACAACAGCTCAACCTGGAGCTGGGCTGCCATGAGTCGCTGGCGACGGCGTGGGCTGCAGCCCCTGTGGCAGTGGATTGCCATGGGCTACCGTGTGTGGCCAGCAGCCAGCGTGAGCGGCCAGCAGCCACAGTGAGCGGCCGTCCAGAAGCCGGCGACTGATCTGCCTCGCCAGAGAAGAGCGCAATGATGGTGCCAACTTGGGCCAGTGAAGCAACATCCTCCACAACTAGATTGAAGAACAAAACGACAGCAACTTGTCTGTTCCCCTTCCCCCAACTCCCCAGCACTGTTCCCATCCCCCCAATTCCCCAATAAAAAATCTTAAAAAAAAAAAAAAGAAAACCTGAGGAAACAAAGAGTTATATGATGGTCATGGACAGGACACCAATTCTCATAAAATTAATCTATCAATTCAATTCAAATTCTAACTAAGATTTCTCATGAAACTTGACAATATCTAACTGTAAAAGCAAAAGACCAAGAATGACCAAGATAATTTTCCAGAAGGAGAATAAAAGTGAAGGAACTTGTTCTACCAGATATCACTAAATAAGACATTGTGGTAATGGCACAAGATAAACAAATAGATAAGACAACAAATAATAAAGTCCAGAAAAAGACATAAAAATTCTGATGTGTAACAGAAATATTTCAAAAAGTGGTGAAACGATGAACTAGTAAACAAATATGTTGAGTTGACTGATTTTCATATATGAAATTAGATTCCTATTTTATGCTTTACACAGACTCCGATTTCAAATGGAGCAAAGCAAAATTTAAACCTTTTGGAAACCAATAAAAAAACCTTCCTTAATGATGTCAAGTTAGGTGAGAAGTTCCTAAACAAGATGTAAAAAAAGCACAAAAACTGAAGACTGATGAATCTGACATTAAAAACTTTTGTATATTAAAAGGCACCATATTCAATATGAAAAGAAAACTAAAAAATTTGGAGAAAGTATTTGTAACACATATAACTGACAACAGCTAATAAACAAACTCTTACAAATCATTAAGAAAACAACTGATAATTCAATAGTAACTCATTGGCAATGAAAGGACAAAGCAGCACACAGATTAATGACCATATATATGGCCTAAGTTTCATATATGAAAATATCATCACGTGAATAGCTGCCCATGTGTATTAATCAGGATAGACTATGTTACAGCAAAAGTACACATTAACCTGGAAATCTCAGTGGCTTAACAAAACAGAGGTTTATTGGCTCAGTCTTGGCACACATCCAATGCAAGTTGACAGAGGGCGCTGCTCCACCAAAGGCACTAAACCACCCATGTGCTACTGCCTCATTGCCATACTGCAACAGGGAGCTGAAGAGTTGTGCACAAATTTTTGAATTCTCTGCCCTTTAAGTGACACTTGTCACTTCTGCTCATAGCCTGTAGGCCAGAGTAGTAGGCTGGCCCCACTTAACTGCAATGCTGGAGGAGCACATGAATATTCAATGAGTAATAAATGTCTCCGTGACAACAAGAAATTAGAGAAACCTATTTAAGGCAATAGCAAGGTTCATCACACACTCATTAGATTGGAGGGAATAAAAACTCTGATATTACCAAGGATTGGCGAGGATGTGAAAACTGGAAACAATCATACACAGCCATTGAACATGTCAATTGGCACAACATCCTAAGAGAGCATTTGTAATGCCTGGACAAAGATGTACCTACTTATGACCCAACTTTTACAGATGTCTAAAAGGTATCATGTGAAAATTATTCACTTAAAAATGGTTTGGAATAACAAAATATTGGAACTGATTTAAATATTGGAGAGAATTTAAATATTAGAAAACCTAGAATAATGCCTAAATAAACTCTCGTATATTCTTAACATAAAATGGATATGGGTAGAGCATACTGAACAGAAAAACAAAGTTGCAGAAAATGATGCACAGAAAAACTGTAATATACATAGTCTGTGCGTGTGTGTGTGTGTGTGTGTGTATGTGTGTTTCTGTAGTTACCCTATAATAACAAAGGAAATGATACACATTAATTTCAAAATAGTGTTATCTTGAGGGAAGATAGTATGTTAGAGTGATAGTACATTAGCCATAAAACTATTCATATCCATTAATTCTACTATAGGTAATAAAAATATAAAAAAATACTGTTCAACATTTAAAAGTTATTCTTTAACATTTATGTAATAGTGCTTTTTATGTTTATGATAAATTAGAAACAGTGCCAAATATTCAAGTTGTCTAAATATACAACACATGAAATCTGATTAGGTAAGAGTAATATACATCAAGAAGTTCCAAGAGTGGCACTTGTTAATTGTTACCCATCATCATCATCACTATTACTTCTACTACTACTACTACTATTACTTTTATTAAAAGTAAGTATGCAAACTAGGCTGATGCATGGAAACACATCGTGGAAATTATGTTAACTGGAAAAACTAAAACACTAATTAGAATGCACACATTAATTAAAGCAACATAAAATATATGCATGTCCATTAACAATGATTTTTAAATAGCTTGGAAATTTTGTAAAATTTAATGCTTATTAAGTTACTCTTTCTATTAATTTTCATATTAAAAATTAAATTATATTGCCACTAAATCTTCTCAAAACCCTACATTATTTTAAGTTTCTAGTTTAATTTGCCAATAGACATAGGCATTTAAAAAAAATTTTTTTTAAATACAACTGTGCCAACTAATCTCATTATTGAAGAAAATCTTCATAAATGATTCAGGGCCCCTGAAACCATTAACCTTTGAAAAGAAAAATATAATTTAATAGTTGCTTCTACTATATAACTGCTGACTTGATAACATTATCTTTTATCACACAATTTATAGTTATAATACTATGACAGTTTACTAAAGAAAACATCTATAAAACATTAGGATAATCCAATGATTAACCAAAACTATTACGTGTGTGTAATATCAACTTTTATCAATATACTTTTACCCACGGATAAAAGTCAAGAAAGAAATAGATCACAGTTTATTTTATACTTTCATCTCAGCACTGAATGAATCTGATATTCATCCGCATACAATGACCTGATCTTGAATTTTTTGCTGAGGTCAGGAACACAGCAACTGCAGTGGGAAGTTTAGAGCATACACCAAGGGAAGAGAGATAAAACATAGTTTTCTTCCCTCAGTTCCCTAGATTCTCTTCAGGAAAGTGAATATGGGTTGTAAGGCTCATTTAAAGTCATAGTACATATATTCGGTAGAAAATGACTTTGTCTCCTCTCCTCTAGTCATGATTGTACTAAGTTCAAGGAACTGTGTGTTTCTATGTTCTACACCTCTTTAAAAATCAATTTTATATTCTCTTCAGTATCTTCTATTCCAATTATTTGTTTGCATATGTAGTCTACACAGAATTGGACAAGAAATGGTTGTATAACTATGTCCTTGAGCTAGCAGGGCTGGTGATCACTGCTCATCCGTTCATCCACGAAGTAGCATGGCACTGGTTAATGGAGGTATCATTTTTTTCAGCTTGGACTCAAATCAAAAAGAGGCTTTCCTACCTTAGGAAGAAGAAATAGAATCCTTCTCATTGCCTAAGAGCAGAGACAACAGCTGGCAGAGGGAACACACATGAGGACAGATGGCTCAGACTAGAGAGACATCTCCAGAGCCAATGGACATATGCCATTTCTGGATTACCATTTTACACTTCTAGCCGTGTAGGGATCAGAAATACTTAGCTGTCCAAGGCAAATACAACTGTAACAAGAGACATCTGAGAAAGACAACTGTGGAGTCCAACTGGAGTTACACTAATACCAAGGATACACATCATTCTCATACTTCCTTAAGTCACTCTAGAAAGGACACATCAACCATGTTTTAAAGGTGTTCTCAAGTTTAGCTTTCAAAGATCAACTGGAGAAAAAAGATCTTCACAGAAAATCTTGGTGAAAGAGTTAGTGCCTTATACTCTCTTGTAGCTCACATGCTCTGTGTTTGTCTCATTTCTGGGATTTGAAATTACAAAGAGTTGAATCACTCTTAAACTAAGCAGAGCCTAGTTTGTTCATGTAAATTTACACTTGCTCACGTAAGGCCACAAAGAAGCTAAAGTTACAAACCAGGACTTAACCAATGAAGTAATTTCTCTATTGAATTAATTTGGTCATGAGCCATAAAGAAGACTGACGGAGGATAATAAATGCAGACTAATCATCGATTCTGTATCTGCCTGAAACATTCCAAATGGCATTGACTTCATATGACTAACAAAGCCCTTCGAACAGTTATTACGATAGGCTTCGAGATTATCTTTTATTTAGGAAGTGATTTATCTAGGGTCTCTTTACCTAAAAGTAAATAAGTATAAATGGAGTTAATAAGCAAATGGTACCTAAAATTTTCCCTCAAATTCTACATTTTTTAACGCATTTGTTTGATAAGTATATTTCTGACACTGAATTTTATTAGTTTCATAGTAAACAAAATTTCTACTATACATTTGAATTAATTATATATAAATTTGCATACACAAACATTTCATTGAAAAACACACATAAAACACTGTATTTTGCCATGTATAATGTACACCTATGTTTTTGGCTCAAACTTTCAGGGAAAAAAATCTTTCATTTTAATTTTTTAAAACGAATTTTTATTTGTTTATATTTAGGTAGTTGTTTTTTGTATTATAAAGGAATTTTAGCATTCATTTTTAAACATATTATGGTAGAAGAAATTCTATGTAACAAACACTTACAAAACACAAGACTAGATACAAGGTACAAGAAATTTTATCTAGCAGTAATACATTTATGATATTTATACATCATAGAAGGCTAAAAACTCTTTGTCGTAAGTTCAACAAAACTGATTATCATATTCCAGGGCATTATTTTGCATATGGATATCGTTATTGGTTTCTAGAGTTACACTTTTAATTCATAAGCATAAATAACAGAATTAAAATCATTTATATGGATACGAAATCAGTACTACCCATGTATAATGTGCATCCCTATTTTTCCCTCACAAATTTGGGCAAAAAAGTGCACATGATACACAGCAAAATACAGTAGTTTGAATCTGGAAAGGAAAGCATGACAGTTAAAATAATTTTCCAGAAAAAATCAAAGTGGAATAACTTTTATAAAGAAAGATTTTTTTATTTCTTTCCAAAATAAACTATGGACTCTTACCATAAAGAAGACACTAAGTAATGACTCAGTACTTTCCCTGATTTGCTTTTAAAAATAAAGACACAATTATTTTTATAGTAACTGGCAATTAAAATGAGGGACTAGAATTCTTTTAAATTTTCCTTATAGTGGACTCAAGGAAGTTTGGAGAACATTTATCTTAGAAGTAAAGAAAAAAAGTAGCTGCATAAATGTCACAGTGGCCAGTTAGGAATATTATATATACCTAATAAACAGAAAAAGTTTACTTAAAAGAGAGTATTAAAGATTATGAAAGGGGCTCTAAAATGAATGTCATAACTTTTCTGGCTTGAATGATCAAATGATCATTTGAACAATCATCAAATGAACAAATGATCAAATTTTCCTAACATATTATGTGTTGAAAAGAGTTTTTCTTTTTCCTGGCAAAACAACCATGTGCCATTTTGGATTTTTTTAATAGGAAAACAAAATTTTACACATTAGACCCTTTATTCTGTCATATGTATGATAGTTCTTATTTTTTCTTATTAAAATTGACTTAAATACTTTCCATTGATCATGCTATATTTATGATTTTGAAAGTATATTTTAAATAATTATAATAGATTAATAAACTAAACTGTTAAATAATTAATTATATTTTATAATTATGAAAAATCAATAAAGTGATTTCTATTTTGAAAAAAGTTATAATTGGACATTTTATTTTATCCTGTGAAGTAACCTAGGAAAAATTTACTAAACTAAACTATTTCCTGTTCTGTAGGTTGGAAACAATTCTGATTGAGCAGAAGACCACTACTAAAAAATATCACTTTCTGTTAAATAATAGGAGCATCCTGAGAATTTTTGTATGAATATAACCTTGGATTAAAAGTACTAAAAAAAGGCTTTTTATCCTGCTGGGTCCAAAAAAATTTTAAAAAGTCTGAGAGAAATGCAAGCAACAGAACATGGAAACACGAGACTATAAAAAGCCTTGCTAAATGTTTCATATGAAAGCCTAAAAATCAGATATAACTTACCTTGGTTTTTGGAGATGGTTTTTGCATGTCTAAGTCTTCTGTTAGAAGGATGGGTAGGGTATTCTTACAACTGGCTTCCTATAAAAGAAGTATATAAGAAATGTTAGAGACTAAAGAACATTACCCTAGCCAGAAATTACAATGCAGTGGAAAGTAATTTTTTCAGGGAGACAAGAAAGCATTTCTGGTTTGAGTTGTTCACATCGAATTTAATGAGATTGTAGCGAGGAGTCACAATATTTCATTTCTTATTTGTCACCTGCAACAGTGAAGTATGAAAAGATGGTGATGGAGGTATGGGACGTATAGGACATATACATTCAAAAATGACCATTAAAAATCTCATCTACACTATCATGTCATTTACACATCCACAGACAGCTTACCCCTTCTTTAAAGAATTGGATAGTTAATTCTCCAAGATATCAACCATTATACTTAGAGTTGCCAACTCTTCCCACAGTATTTAACAAATGGGTTTTGATTCTGTAAATATTTTATCTTAAGCAAATTCATTCAGATAGTTCAGGAAACTACTATTGAATAGTGACAC
Organism: Hipposideros armiger; assembly: GCF_001890085.2. Taxonomy (NCBI): domain Eukaryota; kingdom Metazoa; phylum Chordata; class Mammalia; order Chiroptera; family Hipposideridae; genus Hipposideros; species Hipposideros armiger. Next base: position 394,451 of record NW_017732220.1, on the reverse strand, counting down.
TTTCATACTAACATCCTAACTGAGGAGAAATATCTGAGTATCTCTTTCTAAAGTTATGAAGCTTTTGTTAGAAGGTTCACACCAAAATAGTACTTACAAAAATAATAGCAGAAATTACAAGGAAATAGCTTACATGGAGTTGCATAGATTTACTTTTTATTTCTACATGATAACAAAACAATAATAATGTTGTTGTCTTTAAAAGATAATATAGGGCCCCACTTCTGAACAGCTATTAACTTGGATACATTTTCCATGGATGATTCTATCTCCAAATTAAGAGAGTACAAAAATACATAAGAGGAAGATTACAGACAACAAAAAAGCAAAGGAGAAAATAAGTCAGATTTCTTTCACTTGCTCCATAACCTTCACCTCTTCAGCCCATTTCTTCCCCTATCATATCTACTATTCAATCATCCAAATTATGAGTCTTTTTTTTCTAGTTTACTTTATAGTTAATTGATTATAACTTTAATTATATATACACTTTATAATATTACTAAAATCTACTAGAATTATATTCATTTATTTCTAAAGGGAACAGTATATTGTTAGGATAAAATGTTCTTAAAGAAAATAAAAATACTGCTTACTGCTCATAAATATGCACTGAATCACAGGATGTATCTGGCACTGTTCTAATGACTAGACTGCATAATGACATTTTCCCCCAAATAGCCCTATGAGTTAGACGCTCTGATCATCATTTCCCTTTTAAGTATAACACAATGAAAGCTTACTGAAATTAAGTAACTTGCCCAATAAACACAAAGGACTCAAAAATGGTTCTGTAAAACTTTAAGTCCTGAGCTCTTATCACCGTTCTATATGACCTTTCATCCTATACACTTGCCATGTTAAATTAGTAGGGTGTACAGCCATAGCATTTTAAAGCCAAAACAATTTTTAAAGATCAAAATTTGGTCTACCTCCCTCATTTTACAGATGAGGGACTTGGATTCTAAGGTGAATGGCCCAACAGCACACAGTCAGTGGGGGAGTTGAGACCTGTGCCTGGGCCACAGCGCCTGTTCCTGGCTCTGTGCGAGGGAACAGTCTTCCCAGACTCAGGGGATCCAAGCGTCTCTTCTGAGCTGGAGGGTAGATGTGGTGCTGCCAACTCTCTCAGCTGCCTGTGGCCTCACGTACAGCCCTATGTCAGGGCCCAAGGGTACATTTCTGGGATCTCCAAATAAGTGTGCATTCCAGTCCTACCCTTTCCCACCAGTCACAACACCTGTTGGAGGGTAAATAAGCCACTTACTGGAAATAGTGAATGAACCCATTCCCACTTCTGACTCACTGTGAGAGGGATAAACTATATCCAGCATGACATTTAGAAGATCAAAGCGATTAACTGCATAATCCCCTGGGTACTTCAACTACACTTGGATAATATAATTATGCTTAATCCCTATGCCCCCTTTTTAAGCTACTGGTATGTAAATGTTAGAATGTAATGAGAAGGAAAAAGGGCTGACTCTTAAGGGAAGTTAATAGGAATAGCTGACCTTTGTTTATAATTGTCTGAGTGTTTACAAATGCCTATCATTCTTTCCTCCTTATGCACAAACTAAAAGTGAGAGTATTTCCTTAATACTCCTAGTTTCTTTCCTTGTCCCTGTGAATTAATGTGTGAGGCTGATAGTCAGCTTTTCCCTATAACACGCTGAAAGCATTTTGTGTAAACTTTTATCTGAAAATCACACCTATACAAATTATGTTTATTTTTTGGTTTATGACTTGTAAATTCAGACAACAGAGACAAAGTTTAGTAGTCAGAGCAATGAACTAGGATCAGAAGAGATCCGGGTTCTCATCCGTTCACTAACCCTCCATAGGAACTCGGGCAAGCATTTTAACCTCTTGGGCCTCTCCCTTAGTTCAACGGCCTTTAAAACAAAGGGATGGGATTAGGTACGCTCCAAGAATCCTATCTAATTCTTAAATTCCAAGAATGTATGGTTCTTCAAGAAAGAAGCAATATTTACAGACCAAAAGGTAAGCCACAACCTGTTCAGAGTTGCGTTCCCAATGCCCCATCAGACAGAGCGCAGCTGAAATCCTGGCATGCACCCAGGCAGTGGGCAGTGAGCCAGGAGGCTCCAGAGACACGGGGCTTAGGAGACAGTTCCTGTAGGGCCAGGGTTACTCAGATTTCTGGAGAAACATTAGCAATTCAACTAGCAGCTTAATAAGTAACTGGGAATAACTTAATGGATCCTTTTAAAACAGATATATGACGGAGTTAAGCGAGAAATATTTGTAAAATAAAACTTTTTTAAGTTTGGGTCTTTAAACAGCCATGTATACTTGTGGGTATATACCTACGAGAATTAAATGCATATCTCCACACAAAAACTTCTACTTGAATGCTCATAGAAGCATTATTCGTAATAACCAAAAAGTGAAAACAACTCAAATGTCCTTTACCTGATGAATGGATAAACACAATATGGTATATGCATGCAATGAAATAATATTCAGCAATAAAAACGAATGAAGTACCAATACCTGCTAAACACACAGATTAACCTTGAAAACATTATGCCAGCTAAATGACACATTTTGGACACAAAAGGACACATATTATGTGGTTCCACTTACATGAAATCTCCAGAATAGGCAAATAGGAACAGGAAGTAGATATTGGCTGCCGGGGGCAGGAAGGAGGGGGTAATGGGCAGTGACTCCAGTCTGTGTGGGGTTTCTTTTGGGGATGAGAAAAATGTTCTAGAATTAGGTAATAATAATGGCTGCACAACTTTGTGAATATACTAATACTAAACTGTATATTTTGAACAGGTAAATTTTATGGTATAGAAATTATATCTAAATACTTTAAAAGCTATTTAAAGTAAGTCCCTATACTCAAGGGGCAAGGGGAAGAGATTCTAGGTTTCTGTTCAAGTTCTTCCCTTAGAAGAACTTCTTTGAAAAAGTTTGAAGGGAGGAATGTGTTTTGTGATTGTAAGTATTATAAATTACTTATGGGCATGAAACTGACTTAAATATTAATTGAGCCTTATTACATATGGCATGCCAATGCTGGTCATTGGAGAATGGAATGATAAACAAATTAGACATGAACCCATTGTGTATGGTATATTCATATTTACACATTTGGTCTACTTCAATGGGACTTTTAACTGAACTGATTGCTCACTCTAATGAGTTCTGTGCAATAACCAATTGCTTAAACAAGTGGTGTCACTTCGGTATCGTGAAAACACCATTTAAAAATACAATAGGAGAGAAAAAAATCTCTTGTTCATCATGGCATTGTTGGCCTTACTATTCGATAACTAATGACATTAAAATAGAAAAGCAGTCAGTGTTCCCTCAGCCGAACCACTACTCCAGTTATTCACAGGCGTGTTTCTCACAACATCCGGGTTTCTGCTCAGTTCCACAGAGAGGCGTCCCAGATGGAACACCTTATCTAAATTGCCACTGCTCTCTCCTTCCATTTGATGCTCTCTACCTCCCTATCTTTTTCATAGTTCTTCATAGCCCTCTGTAATATCTGACTTTAACAATTATTGGTTTTCATTGTTTCTTGTTTACCTCACCCTACTCTGTGAGAGGACTTGGCCAGTCTTGCTCAAGAATATATCCACAGGGCCTAGAACAATATTTGGCACATAGTAGGAGCTCCACTGTAGTGAATAAGTAAACCAAATGAATGAATAACATCCCTTTTCTAACTGTTCACAATCCCCTGTGCATCCCTCCTGTTTTTAATCCCCTCCTTAATCAGCTTACATTCATGATCCTTCATTACTTTGCTAAAACCCTTAATTTCCTTCATCCAGTCTTCAATCATTGCATTCATCTTGCAAGAGTACAACCTTGGATGAATCCAGAGGAATCTATGCTACCTCTGTGGTAGGAACAGAGCAACTGAAAGTGACTGGAAAAAATTATACATTTATTACCATAAATCTTGAATGACCCCTCTCTAATGTACAACATTCCTGCTATCCTTTGGTAACCTGACTTTCCACTCTCCGGTATTTCATGTCTTCTCTTCTCAAACCCCTTTTCCTTCCCTTCTCACTTCATACATCACTGGAAAAACAGAAGCTTGAGGCAGAGGCAAATCACTGTCCCACCATCAAATTTACAAACCTAGCTGCAACCATTTCATCCTCTCTGCTTCCCCTCCACTTAAGATGAAAGATACAACTCTGATCCTTTCAAACAGCCACTCCCTCCATGCCCACCCTGGATCTTATCTCCTTGCACCTGCTCAAGAACTTCACTCCTTCAATTATCCACCCCCACTCCCTCTCCACAAGGTATTTCCCATTAATCACAAGCAGGCTCTGTAATTCTATCTGTTTTGTTTTTAAACAACACTTCCCCAATCTCACTTTTTCTACTAGCTATGGTCTCACTTTTTTTTGGTTTTTTTATTAAAGATTTTTATTGGGGAATTGGGGGAGGGGAATAGCACTGGGGAATCGGGGGAAGGTGAACAGACAAGTTGCTGTCCTTTTGTTCTTCAGTCTAGTTGTGGAGGACGTTGCTTCACTGGCCCAAGTTGGCACCATCATTGTGCTCTTCCCGGACGAGGCAGATCAGTTGCCAGCTTCTGGACAGCTGCTCATGATGACTGCTGGCCGCTCACGCTGGCTGCTGGCTATACACGGTAGCCCATGGTAACCCACTGCCACAGGAGCTGCAGCCTACGCTGTTGCCAGCGACTCACGGCAGCCCAGCTCCAGGTTGAGCTGTTGTTCAGCATCTTAGCTGTGGAGGGCAGTGTCACTGGCCCTCACATGTGGGATCCAAACCGGGGCCCTCTGGCGTCCCAAGCCAGCTCTTAACCACCGCACCGCTGGGCCGGCCCGGGTCCCACTTTTTTTGCTATACTGTATAGCAAACTCCTTCAAAACAGCCATCGTCACTCACCATCTCCATTTCTCCGTCTTCAGTGCCCCCAAATCTGTTTTTCACCACTCCACAGCAAGTGCTGAAAAGCCACAGCTTAGTCACCGTCTTACTTGGGTTCTCAGCAGTATCTGGCCCACGTGACTCCTTGTTCTTGTACTACTCTCTTCTGTGAGCTGCCACAACATCACTGGTAGGAAAAAAGAAGGTGCTGCCTCATTGACCAACTCCACACAGTCTCCTTGGCTGCTGTTTGTCCTCTACACAATGAAGTTACACATCTGTTGGTTACTGGTTTACTTTCTGCATCCTCTACTAAATAGAAGTTTTATGAAGGCAAATAATTGTCCTCCTTTATTCACTACTGTAACTACAATGCCACAGAAAAGTGCCTGGTATAGTAGGAGCTTAATATGTGTTGAACAAGTGAATGAAGTTGGAGCGACTCAGGGGTTTATGCAGAGAAGTCTTCTTTTCCAAAATGATATAATGATTTCATCGCACTTCCATGGCCTTTAAGTATAACCAATATACTTACGAATGACTCTGAAATTTGTATCATTATCTTTCACATTTCTTCTGAGCTACTTATATCTAACTGCCTACTTGTCAACTCCACTGGGTTGCACCTAAATTTAGTATATCCAAACTTGAGCTTTTGAATTACCAGCAAAAAAATTCTGACAGCCTTTGAGTTTCTTCCCCAGATTAGCAGATGACACCCAGTTGCTCAATCCAATGTCTTAGGTAGCTACCTTGATTCCACTCACCATCAAATCCACCAGCAAGCCCATCAGTACTCTCTAAAACAAACTGGGATTGCTCTGGCAAGGACTTCCAATACTATGTTGAATAATACTGGTAAGAGAAAGCACCTTGTCTTGTTCCTGATCTTGGAGAAAATTCATTTAATTCTGCTCTAATTTTTATTGTTTCCCTCTTTCTGCTGACTTTGGGCTTCATTTGCTGTTCTTATTCTAGTTCTTAAGATGTAATGTTAGGCTATTTATTTGGGATTTTTCTTGTTTCCTGAGATAGGCCTGTAATGATATAAATTGCCCTCTTATTACTGCTTGCATGGCATCCCAATAATTTTGATATGGTGTATTTTCATTCTCATTTGTTTCTATGTATCTCTTCTTTGACCCAGTTTTATTTCTTTTCTTTTCTTTATTTATTTATTTATTTTTAGCTGAGCCATCCTGCCACTTGTTGGCAGCTCAGCAGCAGCTCAGCTCGGGCCAGGAATGGAACCGGCGACCCTGTTGCTCAGAGCTCACACTCTTGAGTGAGCTCTTAATCAACTGAGCCACTCAGCCGGCCCCTTTTATTTCTTCTTTGACCCAGTCCTTCTTTAGTAGCATGTTGTTTAATCTCCACATATTTGTGATTTTTCCTGCTTTTTGCAGTTGATTTCCAATTTCAAAGCATTGTGGTTGGAGTACATGCTTCATACGAATTCAATCTTCTTAAATTCGTTCAGGCTAATTTTGGGTCCCAACGTAGTCTTGAGAATATTCCTTGTGCACTAGAAAAGAATATATCGTCTGGTTTTCTGGGATGAAAAGCTCTATAAATATCATCTATTTCCATTTGGTCTAATGTGTCATTTAAGGCTGATATTTCCTTACTGAGTCTCTGTTTGGATGCTCTATCCATAGCTGTAAATGGCATATTTAGGTCCCCTACTATAATTGTGCTTTTGTCATTTTCTCCCTTCAGTTCTGTTAGTAGTTGCTTTATATATTTTGGTGGTCCTTGATTGAGAGAATATACTATATTCAAAAGTGCTATGTCTTCTTGATATATTGTCCCCTTTATCATTATGAAATGACCATTTTTGTCACTTGTTACCTTTTTTATCTTGAAGTCTATTTCATCAGATATAAGTATGGATACACCCGCTTTTCTCTGGGTGCGATTTGTTTGGAGTATCGTTTTCCACCCTTTCACTTTGAGTCTATATTTGTCCTTGCAGTTGAGATGTGTCTCTTGAAGGCAGCATATGGTTGGGTTTTGTTTTGTGATCCAACCTGCTACTCTCTGCCTTTTCATTGGTGATTTCAGTCCATTTATATTTAGGGTGACTACTGATATATGAGGATTTCCTATAGCCATTTTATTTTTTGTTTTCTGGTAATGTGGTGTCTCCATTGTTTCCTTGCCTTTGTGTTTCTCTGTGTTATTTTAGTTTGGTGATATTCTATAATTTTTTCCTGTTTCCTCTTTTTTTGTTATGAGTCTCAGTTCTGTTTTTTTTTTTTTTTGGAGTGGTTATTAAATTTATGTAAATTTAAGTTTCATATATACAGTAGTCCTTTATCTTCAGCATGCATCTTATCTCCATTCCCCTTTGCAAATTCAGACCTTTATCCCTGTCTTTTATGTTTTGTTGTCATTAATTATCCCTATTTATGCTGGGAGTTCATTTACGAGTTGCAGCAGCAAACTTTCTTTTCTTTTTTTCTTTTTTATGTTTTTATCTCCTTTACCCTTTATGTTAGATTTAAGTGTATAGTGCCTTATTCTGAGTAGGGTTTGCCATTTCCTGCTTCTGTTAGTCATCAGTTACTATTATTTTTAATAAAGCTTTCTACCCTTTTAACTTTCTTTTCTCCTGGAACTCCCATATATGTATATATGAGTTCACTTAATGTTTCATAAATCCCATAGGCTTTCTTCATTCTTTTTTCTCTCTGACAGGATAATTTCAAATGACCTATTTTGAGTTTGCTGATTCTTTGTTCTGCTTGACTGAGTCTGTTGTTGCTCTCTATTGCATTTTTTTCATTTCATTTATTCTATTCTTTTGCTTCATAATTTGTGTAGCTCTTTTTATGATTTCTACCTCTGTGTTGAATGTCTCATTTTGTTTATGTATTGTTTTCCTGATTTCATTATCTCTTTCTGTTATTTTGTAGCTTGGTGAGCTTCTTTCAAACAATTGTTTTGAATTATTTGTCAGGCAATTGATAGATCTATATTTGTTTGAGAGTCGATTACTAGAAATGTATTGTGTCTCTTTGGTTATGTCACTTGTTGCCTTGAATTGGTGTTTGCACTCAGTTGCTGTTAAGTATCAGCAAAGACTGTGGGGTTCCTCTTTGGTGAAGGCTGTGGTTGTCCATGGTGGCAGCAAGGGCTGCTGAGTTCCTTTTGCTTTCCTTTACTTCCACAGGGGGAAGTCACAGCCAAGGGGATCCCCTTTAGTGCCAAGCTGTGCTGGCCTGTGGAATGGGGTAATGCATGTAAAATGCTTCCTACACTTACCTATATGGCCATCCTTAGCTTTTGAATTGCTGGAGCTTCTTAATGTACACTGAAGCTTTCCCAGAGCTATTACCATCCATTAATAGTTGTCAAATTGGTGTTTTGTGGGGAAACAGGGTTGGGGCCTGCTAGCCTGCCATCTTGCTGAAGTGTTTAGTTTTTCTCTCTATTCTGTGAACTATCCTATGTCCTTCAAAAATAAAAATTCCTTTAAATTTTCTTTTCTTTTTGGTTCTTCAGTTTAATTTTAGCCAGGGTTGCCTTTTGTTTTCAACCAAAGTAGTTTAAGTTAGACAAATATTTATTATAGTATCACAGTGTGGTCACTCAGTAGAAGACTGTGTAATTAAGTCCTATAGTAATGATGATGTTGATAATCAAAATAATAACAACACTGGATATCACTTATATAGCACTTACTACATGTGTGGCATTCTTCTAAGTGCTTATTATACATTTATCCATTAGATCCTCATAATATCCCTATAAAACATGTACTTTTACTATCCAAATTTCTCATATATGGAAACTGAGGTACAGCAAGTATAAATAGCTTGTCCGAGGTCCACACCCAGTAAGTGGCAGAGCTGGAATTTGAAAGCAGGCAGTCTGACTCCAGAGGCCTGCTTTTAACTGTACAAAGTAATGCCTCGCCACAAGAATCCTTCCTACTTAATTAGATAAGGAAATATTGCAGGTTAGGTAACCCCCAAGGTATACTAAAACAAGAAATTTTGTTAAAAAGATACATACTCAAAATTGTTTTTACACTAAAACTCTTAAATGTCCATTTATTTCCTCGTCTTTTGATGGGGGCCTTTGTTTGAGAATGGCCATAAGCTTGGAATTCCACATCTCCTTATACATACCACAATCATAATTTAGCATTTATGTGGAGTTAAAACAAAGATTTAACCTTCTTTGAGTCTTTCCAATATGTTCAACTTAGGTTTTGTTACAGAGATAATTCTTACTGTACACTACACTGTGTCCTCATGTCTTCTATAATATGTCTTCTCTGTAGGCACTAGGAAGACTACATTTCCAGCCTCACTTACAGTTTGGTTGGGAGCCATCTGACTGAGTCTTCTCATTGGAATGTGAGCATAAGTGTTATAAGCCACTTGCAGGGGTAGTCGTAAAACTATTCCATATTATTCTCAACCCCATTTTTCTTGCTGAGACAACCTTGGAGGATGGCTGGAGCAAAACAGGGCTGCTCAACTCATTGGCTAACATGAGAATAACCTATTAGCCACATGCCCTCAGAGTTGCCATAGACATCAGTCAGTATCTTTTAAAAGCAAATACAGAGGATTAATCTAGCATATTATTATAATTAGGTGAGTTCTGTTAAGCAAAATTTATTGTATACTCTACAAATGTGAGCCACTACTAATGCTCAAAATAGTTACTATGACTTTCCTGAAATAAGTTTGAGTTAACTTTTATTTATACATACACGGTACAATTTCATGGATATTTTTGAGTAAATATAAGATACTAGAATAAATGCTTAGGAAGACAGAAGAATGCATGAGTTAATCCACAAATTTTAGAGAAAAGCCAATGTATAGATAAGTATAAGATACTGTTCTTATCTTTGAAGAACTCAAAATGTAATACAAAACAAACAAACAAACAAACAAAACAACTCACTGAAGCCAGAATGTGAAACTTGTTCTAATAGGAAAAAGAAAGAGCCCTAATACAGCAGAGGGGATGGAGATTAACTGTACATGGAAGATGAGAGAGGGCTTCATTGAGGGAGTAGAATTTCAAATGTCTTAGTTGGACCCTCACCCACTCAGCCAGAAGTAGATCCTGCACCAAGGATTGAGGGCCAGTAGTTTATCTGGGAGTTTTAGTAGGGGAAAAGGGTAATGATAGAGAGAAAAGGTAGACAGCAAGGGGTGTCGTTATTAAGGTACTAGAGCTACTACAGAGGCTCTCAATATTCAACTTGGGGGAAAGCTCTGGGAAACACTATAAAACACACACCCCAGAATTATTTCAACCAAGGAATAAAGGAGCTGGGAATCTGTACCCCCTACTTCTTAGTTATTGGTTAAGGGCTGCCCCTGCAGGGATATTCTTTTCTAGGCACCTCTGATCCCCAGAAGTATAACTTCTATTCTTAGGAGGCCAACTGAGGAAAATATTCATTTCTAAAGCAACTACCAGTGATCTTTGAACATGCACAAATACTCACCTGCCATTTACTCAGTGCCTCTATTTGCCAAATACATACACTATAATGATTCAAAGTAGGCAAGTTCTGAGGTTTCAGCTCCAAAGCATTGTCATCTCATTATAAGTATTTTAATGGGTGTATAGCATAATGATGTTTTCATCATCAAAGCAATTTAGTCTGTCTTCTCTTAAATATTCCTCATAACAGGAATATTATCATAAAAGAAGGAATTTAACTAGCAGATATATCTGACAGATATACATAATCTATTCCAACGATTCCTTAGAAGACATGACTGGTGTTTATCTAGAAGTATTCTACAAAACAAAACATCTGGAGAGAAGAAATTAAGAGTAATCTGAATTGTAAATAAGCAGCTATGATCTAAAAACTGGAGCCATAAAAGTGCCCCAAGCTAAGCAATAATGTTTAATACTACTTTTATTACTTAATGCTTTATACTTATTGGTAATCTAATCAGTTTCCATTACTAGAAAGTGCCCATTTGGGCCATGCAAGCAAGTGACATTCACTCATGCTATTTTATCTTTGCTTTTCTTAAACATCATTTAATGTTTTTTAACCTTTAACTTTTAAAGTCAGAGCCAATCTAAAGGGTATGGCTCACTAACAAAAGGAAGGTTTGCTATGAAGAAATGAGCAAGTGAATTGTAATTTAGTACTACCTCTGAGTTCCTAGGTGCTCAAAATGATAACATAGTTTGGTGAGTACAAGAAGTTAGTCATTCTCACTATGTAACTTAACCAACACAAGGAGATAACACAGCTAAATCACAAAGTATCAAACAACAACATAAAAAACCAAAGTATTTTTTATTCCTATTATTACTCCACTGCTACCCTGTTTGGGATATTCTTGAGGGGCTACAGAGGAGGCTAGGAGTAGTGAAAGCACATAGGACTCGAGTCTGAAGAACAGAATTCAAGTACTTCCCTGATACTAACTGCAAAACTATGTATTGAATGAATGAATGTATAAATGTTCATGGTACTGATGTTCCCATTTAAAACGAAGATTTTGGTTATTTCTACTCTTGGCCTGTAACTAGTATTTTGAGTTCAAACCCAGTTCTGTTATCATTTACTGCTGTTGACCCTGAATAATAAATACACTCCTTGGGTTTTCTTATCTGCAAAGTGGAATTAACATCACCTACTTCACAGGGTTACTGTGAGAAGTAAACGAGATAATATGTACAGAACAACTTAGCACAATATCTGGCGTAAAGGCCACTTCCTCCTTTGGGGCCCTCTGTTACTGCACTGATTCTGTCTGTGTGCTGCAGGCAGTAAGTTTCCCTAGACACAGGGACACGTCTTATTTATTTTCTGAAGAGGCCCAGCACTCACTCAAGAGCTTTGTACAGAGTAGGCATTAAATAAGAAAAAAATTGAACATCTGTTCATTTTGTTTAGACTATAGCCCTAAATGAAAACCTGGAGATACTTCCCATGTTTTTGAGCATGAAAAAGACACAAGAAATGTTTTAGGAAGTTTATGTGCTATATCAGCTTATATGGTAAATGACTTTTACTCTACAGGATTAAGACTGAACTTTGTAATCAAACTTGCCATAACATATTGGTAAGTAGGCACATCCCTCAAACTAATCACTGTGGAAGGTTATTCTAATATTTTGCTTTTGCTCAGGACATTTAAAAATAGTTTCGAGAGTTAGTTTATGAGTCACACAGGAAAATCAGCATAATTATTTTATAGCCAGATTTAAAGTTTAAACCCAAAAGTTAATATTTAATCACTACTCCCCAACGTGGCTCAAAATCACGATTATTTCTCATAATCAAATAAAGCATCAAAATACAACGATTTCTTCCAATGATATACAGAAAAATATGACACATAAATGACATATGTTGTGAAGACAATTTCAAAAGAAATTCCCGAAGATAAAATGAGCAATAGCAACATGTCTAATAAAGACAGTCTCACAAGACGTTTATTTGGAATAGGGTGATACTCATCTAGACCCTTCTAGATAAATGTTGAGCAACATATTAATCACAGTATTTTGCATATGTACATATATATGAGGCACTACATTAAACATATGTACATATAGCTTATATCCTAAGTGCATAAATAATACATATACACTAGGTTGACCAGGCTTACACCCCAGTAGCTGCCATCATTCTGGGTAAATTCAGGGTCGATACGGACAAACCGTCAATATCTTCTTGCATCATCCCTTAACCATCTCCTTTCCAATGATTTTCTCTTCTCTTCTACTTCGTTCACTCATTCTCATAAACACAACCTAAATCTCATCATCTCTCCTCCAAAATCTCTAATGCAAACATCCCACTCTCGGTTCACAGCCCCCTACTTTTCTAGCCTGCTTGCTCATCTACTCCCATCTCAAACATCGTCTAGCCTAACCGGGGTCTCTAGTACCGCCTATCACGTTGCTCTTTCATCTCCTAACTTACCCTTCAGTTCTCCTGATTGCCTTCACTACCATTACCCTGGTCCAAGCCACCACTGGTTCTTAACCAGACTATTGTGATCAACTCCCAAAGGATCTCCGGGCTTCTGCCTATCCCTGTCAACAGTCTATTCTCTGCCCAGCAGTTAGAGTAATCCTTTTACTATATGTCAGATCATGACATTCTTCTATTTAATACTGTCTAATAAAATACTGTCATAATAAATGTCAAAGTCCTTACAATGACCTTTAAGAGTGTTTATGATTTGCTCCCTCGTAGCCTCTGTGACCTCATTTTAAAAAATTTTCCCCCTTGCTCACTGTAATCCAACCATACTGGCCTTCAACTCGGCTCATCAAACAGAAGGGGTATACTCCATCTCAGGGCCATTGTGCTGCTCTTCTCCCTGCCTCGTGTGCTCTTCTCGCAAGTGTCTTCATGGCCTGCTCCTTCACCTCCTTCAAGTCTCTGCTCAGCTGTCCCCTGGTCAATGAAGCATTCTGACCATCCCACTGCAATGGGCAAATGCTATTCCCTTAGTCCCTTACCGGTATTACTTCTCTCCTTCCCTGCTTTTCCTTCACAGAAACCTTTTACCATCTGACATATTACATATTTTCTTAATTATTTGTCTATTGCCAGTTGCTTATTATATCTCCATGAGAATATAAGCTTCATAAAGGGAGAGACTTTTGTCCACTGCTCACGAAGCATTTCCTGTGCCTAGAACAATGCTTTGTACATAGCAGGCATTGACGATTATTCGGATTTAATAAATTCAGCTTAGATTCCATTATTTCAACCATATTTAAGTTACCACATTTTGTGTCTGTAAATATCTGGGTGATTAAGTTAATTGAATGGATATGAGAGAAAAGCTTCACTGAAGTCTGGATTTAGATCCTCTGTGGAGAAAGACTCCAGGTTTATTCTGAAGCTGGACAAATTAAACTACGGCTATTAGATGTCTACTTGAAAGATGTGCTTCTTCTAGCCCAGTTATTCAGAAATACAGCTTTGACCATTTGGTTTAGCAAAATAAAGGCGCTTCTACTTATACTCCTTCCTCAAAACCTACAAAAAAAATAATGATGAAAAAGAGAAAATAAGTGAAGCAAACAGTGGCCAGAACTATAGACAACCAAATATGAAGACCACTTGCCAAATTCAGCAAAATGTGGACCAAAATGCTGAGCCAACATGTACATTCTCAGACCTCTAGCAGACTACAGATTTCTCCAAACATTACAGTTCTAAGCAGTCTATTCAAACTCTTTTGCTTGAAGTAACTGAATCTGGCCAAACCATTGCAGAATCTGGAATGTTCACTTCCAAAGAATTGCAAGGCAAGTCGAGTTAAGGGGGTGTGATGCAGATAAATCTTTTTTCTTATCTTTGCCTTGGTTTCCTGGTAGAGGAAGCCTGTTTGGAAGTGAGGCTGATGAATGCATTGTAGGAGCCATGATCAATTTTGCAGTACTGACCAGAGTCACCTGAGCAGCAATAGACACTGGGTAACTCCCCTGACAGCCTATTACAAAAAGGCTTCACTGATAGTCACACCAACTTCCTGCTTAGATCAAAGGGGTAAAGTAAAAATCTAAAATGCAGCTTAAATTAAATCCATCCTGTTCTTTAAACTTTTAATTGTTCTCCCATTTGTGCAAGTGTTAACGCCATAGTTAAACATTATACTAGTTTACTCTGGTATATAGCTCTCTAGTGCTACTTCCTATGATCTAGTCAGAAATGTTTGGTCACCACTAACTACACAAGCACTCCATGATTTAAAACATACTGTTCTGTGTGGAAGGCTTTCAGCTCCCCACTTCACTTCCTCTCCCCAGCCAACTCATTGAAATCCCAATCACAGAGTCACTTAAATACCCCATTGTTCCACAAAACTCTTACTTAAAAGAGTTTTGTGTATGTGTGTTTTAAAAAAAATATTCATTTTCAAAAAGCAGACCTGGATAGACACATTAAATACTAAAATCACACTCCCTTGAGGGTGCAGATTCTTGCCTTTCCGAAGACAAAAGAATACTTAATTTAATCGTACTCTGTAAACTACAATACTAAAAGTTAATAACAAGAAATATCTAGGAAAAGTAAGTCTTCTGTCATGAGTAACCCATCTGATTGTCAACTTTAGTTTTCTGCTTCCAACTCTCTGTTCTCCTTCTAGTATCAAGCCTGATTCTCTTTAAGGTAAAGAGAAGTAAGTGCGGTAACATCATAAGGTAATATCATAAAGGAGATGTGACACTAACAATTTCTTTATTTTAAAGCTAAAATTTATTGAGACTTGCTATCATTATCTCATTTAATCATAACAAAAAAATGACCAAATTAGTTACTGATATTTTTCCTATTTTACAGATGAGGAAACAAAGGTTGAAGGAGAGATTTAGTAATTTGCTTAGTCACACAAATTCTAAGTTCTAACCCATTCTAATTCCAGACTGGAGTTCTTAACTCTGTGCTCTAAAGCATATATTTACTGAAGTGTCTCTGACCAGATGATTCCAAAGTACACCAATGGCTTAATCAGTTACTCTTCACCCTATATTATCTAAGCCAAAAAAAAAAAATTAATGCTTTGTATTTCTATAGTACTTAACTGGCTTTGAAAATACTTTTACAGGCATGAATGGTTTGAATCCCACAAGAAGTCTACAGAATTTGGCCACTTTAAAGAACAGCAAAGAGAAACAGAGATATAAATTACCCAGTTGTACTGCCAAGAAACACAGTTACAAACATAGGTCTTCTTATTCTACTACCAGTGCTCTAAGACTTCAGAAGTATTTAATACTTTTTCTTAAATATGGCAGTCAGTAAGTACTCAGTGAACTACCATGTTTCTAATTTTATTCAATTATTTTGAAAACATTCATTAATATTGCTTTCATACTATGTACAAATTATGATCATAGGATTTATATTTAGTAAAATCAATCGAGTCCAGTCACTGACTTCATGGAATTTTCAATGCCAGGCACTGTGCTCACTAGAGTGACAAACATGAGGCTGTAAACAACATGGTTGCTACAATTACATCAATCGATGACTGCTAGTGTGTCAAATATATGGAAGGGAGTGGTGCGAAAGAAGCATGAATAGGTAGAGTGGGTTCAAACCTTGAAAAGCCTTGTTTGTCATGCTAAGATTTAGATTTTATAATGTAAGGATAGTTGAAGCAAACCCACTGAAGAATTTTGATATGGGAAGTGACATGTTCATATTTGCATGGTAAGAAGTAACTCAGGCAGCAGAAGAGGGAAGATGGAGTCAACAGGCAGAGATCAGAGTCAGCGAAATCAGTAAGAAGGCTATTGTAGTAGCCTTCCAAAGATCAATCAATTCCCAAATCTGGCTGATTATTAAAATTGCCAAGGAATCCTTTTAAAATGCAGATATCAGAGCCCTGCCATGAGTTTTGAACTCAGTAATTCTGGGTTACCAGGTGATTGTGGTAATGAGCCAGCTGTACAATTCTCTTGCCTGGATGAGAGGGGATGAGGAAGCACCAGTGAGGGTGGGAGAGACTTCAGAGCTCTTAGGCAGTAGAATTAACACATTTTAGTGATTGACAGACATCAACCTGGAGCAACTGTGTGGATAGATAGACCATTCATTAAACCCCCAAATATAAGTGGAGCATTAGATCTTCAAGGGCAAGGACAGATGATGAGACAATCCATGGGACAGGCATATGCAAGCGATGGCTAGGCAATTAGACATGTATGGTCTGCCAGGGAGAGCTCTGGATTGAAGACCTAGGAATAAGCCGAGGAAATAACAGTGTGTAATTCTGACTGAGGAGGAAAAGTCCTCAAAGGATACTGAAGACAGGCTAGAGAAACAGGAAGATGATCAGAACCATTCAATAATCATTCAAGTATTTAATGGGGAAAGTTTGGTTAGGGGACTGAATTTCAAGCAGAGGAGTCTTCATTGCATATTGTCAGCAAAAGGGCAGGAGGCCAAACAACAGCAGCAGGAGGTTTGCTTAAGGCAGGGCCACGTTATGAGCAGGCTTGTTTTTTAGAGACATAATTCTATTACTAGTGGAAAGGAGATGGTAAGGGGATGGGCCTCGATGTGGAACATTTTGAAATCGTGTGGCTATGATAAGGGCCTAATCTAACATAGTGGTAGTGGGTGGACATAAGATACCCATTTCCAGAGATATGTCTAAGAATAGGAGTCCCAGTGGGAATGGCAAAGGAGGAGGAGTTCAGGATAAAACTAAAAATTGTAGCTTGGCAGGCCAGGGGTTGGCAAATGAAGGTTGAAGAGGGCAGAACATAGACCAAGTTTTGGAGATGATGTTTTTGGTGTGAGGAGTTTGAAGAACTAGCATGGCTTTTTACAGGTAGTAGCACCCTCACTAGTGCTTCCTTAATTGCTCTCCTGACAGGTTTGGCTAGATTTATGATTTAGAAGTCATCAGCAGTGTGGTAACTGGTATAAAAGAGTCACCCAGGCAAATATATATCTAAATGAGGACCAGTGGCGATTGTCGAGGAGAGTCAAAATGTACTCCTCAGAATCAGACATACTACAGATATTGCCTGGGCCTACACCAAGTGCAGTGAAACACACATTCTTTGTCTGGGTACTGCTGGTATACTCAGTGAATGAATTTATGAGGTTTGACAATTAAGTTCACGAACTTGTTGCAATGAGCTTGCTAACCTCTTTTTGATATCAGAGGGATTATTCATTATGAATTTGTACCAACTGGACAAACAGTTGGACAAAACAGTTAACCAAGTTTACTATTTGGAAGTGCTAAAAAGGCTGCATGAAAAAGTTAGACGACCTGAACTTCTCACCAACAATTCATGGCTCTTGCATCAAGGCAATGCACCAGCTCACAGGGCACTGTCTGTGAGGGAGTTTTTAGCCAGTAAACAAATAACTGTATTGGAACACCCTCTCTACTCAACTGATCTGGCCCACAATGACTTCTTTATTTACCCAAAGATAAAGGATATATTGAAAGGAAGACATTTTGATAACATTCAGGACATCAAGGGTAATACAATGACAGCTCTGATGGCCATTCCAGAAAGAGTTCCAAAATTGTTTTGAAGGGTGAACTAGGCGCTGGTGTGGGTGCATAGCTTCCCAAGGGGAGTACTTCAAAGGTGACCATAGTGATATTCAGCAATGAGGTATGTAGCACTTTTTCTAGGATGAGTTTGTGTGAACTTAATTGTCTGACCTCGTATGGTTATTTTTGGCAATTACATAACACTTAGATCTCCTACTGTGTTAGAAGTTAACTAAAATCTGTGGATGATTTTCAATTTGACTATTATTAATTTTGGTCTCTTATCCATATGTGTGCAAATCATTTTACGAACCTAAAATATAGTACTTTCCAATTATACTGATTGCATCAGATGTGGTGCTTTGGGTTTCCAGAAACATATAAAAGTAGTTTACACTATGAGGACATTTATTTCCATCATGTAACTGAAAGTCCAGAGGTACATATGTTCAAAGTTAGTTCAGGAGATGAGTACTGAAGAGGAACAGAGGCTGTTTCCTCCTTTAGTTGCCAACCTCAGTGTGTCAGTGATACATTCATCAAGAGGAGAAGATGGTGGTGGTAGCTTCAAGCACTGTACTGTTGTGGGCCAACCGAGTAGCTCTCACCTCCCCCACCACACACACACACATTGAAAAACTTCTAAGTTTTCTTTCCTATAGAAATATTAAGTATAGAAATGTTAAGTTTCCTCCTTAGTTTGTTAGTTCCTTAGCTCCTGGCTTTGATTACTCTTCTAATCAGTTTCTGAATCCTAAACAATAGATTGTTCATAGAAATCTGCTACCCCTGCTCCAGATAACTACTTAAAAGTCTGTGACTTCTCAACATCCTCCAAAGCCATCCCAGGGACTAAATAGGTTTTAACATTTCCCCAGGCCAGTTAGCCTTATGATTCTTTCCAAACCCCTTCTGGGCACAGACAATTGACCCCACCTGAGTGACCAGTTGCATCTGAATGGCCACAGGCTTCCTAAGAGCTAACAGATTTATTAATTAAAATCTATTTTTCCTCATTCAGGGGCTTTGAGGATACAGATGATACCCCAGCAAGATTGCCAGTTGCAACTAAAGAAGCCAACATGGTCTTCCAGGCGGATCTTGAGACCCCTTCCTCTCATCTGAGATCAACTAGCGTGAGAGTTCCGTAAATCCCCCAATAGGCAGGGACAGCTCTACGCCCCTGCCCAGCAGGAAGCAGATACAGAAGAAAAGAACTCCTGTCCCTCAGCTTCCCATAGAGATTTTATGGGGATCACGTCTCTCTAGGGGAAAACAAGGCAGGCAGTCAGAGGCAGGCATTGGATCTCTGCATTCCTGCATGTCTCACAGAATGCAACAGCCCAGGAGACCTCCCCTCTCCACCCAAAACTCCCCCTTTGTATCGTAATTATCTACCCCTGAGGGAAACAAATGGAGACAAAATACCCAACTAGATCAGACCAGTCACGGGCACCTGTGCAATACTTGTTGTCAATCACAGGTGTCAATCAGGTGGTCCCATGCCCAGAGGGGAACAGCCCATTCTAGAGAAAAAGGGATTAAAAACTCCAAGTCCTGGCCAGTCAAGCCCCCTTTTTTTTGAGCATTTTAACCTAACAATGCCACCTTGGCCTTGAGCCCCTTGAACCTTTGGCCGCCTTTTGAGCTTCTTCCTTTGTGCAGCCCGCTCCAAACGCTTGGAGTGTAATTTCTCTTCTAATAATGGGCCCTTGAGCTGTCCTCTACTACTCGGGCCCGCTTCTGCTTCTTTGAAGTGTACTATCTCTTCTAATAAACTGCTTTTTCACTACTTTGCCTTGGTATCTCGTTCAATTCCTTGCTCGAGACGCCAAGAACCTGGATATCGCACCGAGAAGGGCCCATTCTCCGACAACAGTACCTTCACATGAAAAAAATCTAAAAGCAGATGGGAGAGGTGGGCATCTTGACTCAGAGGCTTAATATCTTTCTCTCTTTTTGAACAATTAGAAAAAGAAATTTAGGTACAATAATGCATAAATCTGAACTGTGCAGTTGAATGAGTTTTTGACAAATATATATATTCATATAACCCACATCCCTATTGAGATATGGAACATTTTTATCACCCCAGAGAGCTTCCTTGAACACTTTCCTAGTTAATCATCACTATTGCCATCACCCCCTAAGTCCACCCAGAAGCAACCACAGCTTAGATCTCTTAAATCATTCTTTCCGTTTTGTAATCAGGGATGAACATCTTTCTCAGAGGGCCTCCTGGCATCTCCTTGGCTGGAACTGTGTCTCTTCCAACCTTTAAGTCAATCACCGACTAAAAGAGTGATTATAACACCACTATATTATAGACCATTTATGATTCACCCGTTCCCTGGGGTTGAAGGAGGGTGGGGTCCATTTGACTTCAGCACATAGCTGGATTTCCAAATAAAAAGTCTTTTTTTTTTTTTTAAAGCAAGGAAGAAGGAGGAAATGGCACGCGTACACACACACACAGACACACACACACAGCCATTTTGTCAGTCTACACATGCAGCCCTTCAATACCTAACCTATTCTTCCAGCTTTATTTCACTTGCAAATATACTAAGAACATGTTCATTCAAGTCAATGATTGAAGTACTGATGACAAACAAATGTCCACACCTCCCTGAAGTTTACATCCGTTTCCAATGCTCTCTTCAAAGTTCTTCATCCAGGTCCAAATATAATCAAATTTATACTTGTCTGGGCCCCAAATCTCCATTCAGCCCACTAAGATATCACGAGAAATTTTATTCAGCACTTTGTTTCCTATATTGGGGTACACAGAGGTGTGTCAGTGGACACATTTATAGTACATTTCACCCTTAAAAATATCTTTCTGCTTTTCTATACCTCAGTAGTTTCCATGAGCCTAAGCTTATTTTCAGCTCAAACATTTTATATCTCTGCTACTCTTGTGTATTTATCATTTGTTTTATGCTGGTTTCCTTTTTGTATACATTCTTTTAAAAGCTGAGCTGTTGAGAATGATCAGAATAATAACTTGTTTTTTAGCCACCCTTTCATTTTTCCTGTTTTTTAGTATGTTAATGATTTCACTGTGAGCCTCCCAATTCCTTTATAATCCAGCTTCCTCTTGATTTATAGCTAATGTTTCTATGATCTTAGGAATTTTTTTAAAAAATTGCTTTCTAAACAATGCCCAGTTTCATATATCTAACTGTAGCTAGCATATTCTTTATTATTACGGACCCTAAAATGGCATTGGCATATCCTGTTAAAATAATTTCTATAACTTCCATTTCATCCTTATTGGTTATAATTAAGTCCATAAAATTACATTCCCCTGTTGCATAATCTACCCTCGAGAGATAAGACTATTGGCAAGATCAGTAAAAAACGTACGAAATATTCTGCTTTAGCAGAATATGGATGTGTAGTTTCCAATTATGACGTCTGTCTGCCTCTAGGCCAGATCTGAACCTTGCATTAGGAGAGTATGTATCAGGCATGTTCTTCCACCTAAGTTAAGGTATCTGTGTTTGGCTCCCACAGTATTGTCAGCTGGCGTGTCTTATCCTGTACTCTCAGGCTGTGTTCTCCACCATGCTTAAACCTACGAGCTCAAGGATTTCTAAGCAGGGCACATCTCAACAGGTGTGATTTGACTTGCACAGCATATAAACTCCTGTTGACATATTCCAGAGATTACCTATATCTCTGCAAGTTTCTCTTACCTAGGAGATCACACTTATCTATTTTCATTGTATTTTAGGATTACCTTATTATTTCATCAGTCCTAGTTGAAAGGCATGAAGTATTAAAAAGTATTTGTCAGAGATATAGGTGAATCAAAGTCAATCACATTTTAGTATTTTAAAAAGACACCCCTTGCAACTACAGGAACCAGAGGAACAAATTTAGGGTACCTTTTTTCTATTTAAAAAATAATTTATTTAAATTTTCTTGTAGCAAAACTGATGTGAGTTTTTATTTTATTTTCTCTTGTGAATCACTGACATTTTCTCAGCTTCCGTGTTACCTCCACTTTAGGTTCCATGTGATATTCTCCAAAGCACTTCATTTTATCATTTTATCTGAGCATTTTTCTTCCCTTTCTTCAAATTTCAGTTTATAGTTCTCTTTATTAGGTTGGCAAGATTCCTTAAGTGCATTCCTCTCAGATATACTCTATCCCTTACACAAAGTCAGTTATATTACCAGCATAAGCCCCAGGTTAGAAAACCTAGTTTTTGTCTTCTTTTGCTGTTTTGATCAAGTGCAACTTGATACCAATACCTTTTATTTCTTCTTCAAAGTCATGGCCTCAACTGGAAGAAGGGAAGAAAACACCCCTTCAATACCGACACCGAGTGCCTCTTATCATTCATTGCCATGTGCATCAACAGAGTATAGCACAATATGTAAATATAATAAGTCTCAGGAAACCTCATGAGGGAACCTCCTATATCAGTTCCACCATGATTTACTTCAATATAAATGAGAAAGAAATAAGATGCTTTCCCTCGTTCCCACATCTGGAAGATATGGTTTGGATCTTTATCCTCTGACTCTCAATTGTAAGTCTTCAGAGGCCTACATGCATTTAGCTAACGTGTAAAGGATATGTTATAAATGATCAGACAATGCATAAAAAGATTTAGATAGTATTATCAAGGATTCCATCATAGGTTTTAAAAATATTCTCTTTACTGATGACAGTTACCAAGTTACTCATATACTACATATATGAGACTTAAAATGTGAGGTTGAACTTGAAAGTGTACCAGACACAAAAGAGACCAAAAGACAGTAATACTGTCTAAAGGAATTTAGCAATCTATTCAGTAAGTTAGCAGTCCTGAACATAGACATAAGCACCTATGACCTGCTGTAACACCAGGCTTCCACAAAAAGGTGGTGCACCCAATCTCGCGTAGCACTGGGCTCACGTAAGTGCTTTTGGGATGATTTTATAGCAGCAAGGAAACATCAATTCACATTTACTGTACAACCTTAGAAGACTAAATCAGTTAACAAACACTTGACACAGAGACTAGACCTCACAAAAGTTATGTCCATATGAAGATTTATGACAAAGAATTATTTAAATAAAAAATCTTCCATTCAAACACAGCAGTACTGAAAGTTCAATACCAAAGTTACTTACTTTTACTATGATAAGCCTCGCTCCGTTTTCACACCTCTTGTTATCATTTTCTGTATACTCTACTTCAAACAGGGTATTATAATTTTCTAGTATTTTAGCCATTATCTTGTTGCAGAGGTCTTGTTCTTTCATGCCTTCAAGCCCAGGTGGCACACTAGAAATAAGAAAAAAAATATATATATATATATGACAGAAATCACTTTGTAAAAATAAAAATACCAGCACAGCCGACTCAAGCTTAAGAGTATATTTTGACATCTCCACTCCAGAATGATTGATCAGCCTTCTTATAAGGACACATGGGATTTTTAACAAGCTTTATGGTGACATGTACGATATTGCCAGGACAATGGGCGAGTTCCCAAGATTTGAATCAATAGCTTGTGCTGAATAAGAGAAGTGCATGTTGTTCAGGAAGAAGATATAGGTTAATATGCCTGCAATAATGCTTTGTATATATTAGAAACTGCTATACATAAGGTAATATTTATATAAACATAAAAGCAATAAAGAACAAGGGTTATGACAAAAAGAATGAGTGTTTTATCATGACAGAAATACTCAGCCACACAAATAATAGCAACACAATCTTCATTTAAGGATTTCTTAGATAATACACAGAAAGTCCAAAAAGTAAAGGAAAAGATGAATACTGCGTGGAAAAAAAATCCTGATAATTGTTGAAGCTGAGTGATGGGTACATGGGAGATTTAGTATACTGTTCTGTCTTCTTTTGGGTATGTTTAAAAATTTCCATAATTAAAAATAGGTGAAAAAAACCTGCATGCAGAAGACGCCATAATATAAATAAGATTAAATATTTTTTCAGTAACATGGAAAACTGACAGAAGTTTAGTAGTCAGACTATGAAAAGAATTCCTACTAATCAATAAGAAAATGAATTTTTTAGAAAAAAGACAAAACCATGGGTTGAAAAACACCGTAAAAAAAAAACACGTGCATAGTCAATAATCTTAGATAACCATATTTAACCTCATTGAGTAACCAGTGAAATGAGTTAAAAAAGCAACACTGAGGTATCATTTAATACCCATCTGTGTTAGTTTCCTGTGGCTGCTGTAACAAATTATCATAAACCGGGTGGCTTAAAACAACAGACATTTATTCTCTCAGTTCTGAAGGCCAGAAGAGCCAAATCAGTATCATTGGGCAGAAATTACATTATGAGCAGGGCCCACTCCCTCGAGGCTCTAGGGGAGAATCTGTTCCTGCTTCTGGTGGCTGGCAGCATTGCTTGGCTGTGGTTGCATCGTGTTAATCTTCAATCAAGGCCAGCATTTACAAATTTCTCTCTGCTCTGTCTTCACATGGCCTTCTTCTCTGTGTATATGTCTAATCTCCCTCTACCTCCTTCTTATAAAGGATACATGTAATGGCGTTTAGTGCCCACCCAGATAATCCAAAATAATGCCCTTATCTCAAGAGTTCTATAGTAATTACAACTGTAAAGTCCCCTCTCCCCACCCCCCATAATGTAACATTTACAGTTTCTAAGGATTATAACCTGATATCTCTGGGGGACATTATGCAGCCTGCTACACCACCTTTGGGGTACATATCCTGAGGTGACTACCACGGGTCACACTCTTATACTCCCATCAGTTATAGGCAGAATCTGTGACTTGATTCTGATTAAGAGAACATAAGAGAATTAAGAAAGGTGACAGGATGTTACTCCCATGAGTATATTGTTATATGAGGCTCACGCTTAGCAAACTGGTGTGCAGATTCTGCTGCAGGCGTTGGAAAAAGAAGTTCCCATGTTCAGAAAGGGCTTGTGAGAGAGCTATATGGCAGAGGACTAACATGGACCTGAGGCCTCTAGCTCACAGCCAGGAAGAAGCTGGGGTCCTTAGTCATGCCGCTGCAAGGAAATGTTTTACTAACAATCTGAGTGAGCCTGAACGCAGATTCTTTAGGCCTCCATAAGAAAAGGCAGCCCAGCTGATCCTTTGCATTCAGCATTGTGAGACCAAGAGCATAGGACCCAGCTGAGTAGTGCTTGGACACCTGACACATGGAAACTGTGACAGAGCAAATGTTTGTTGTTTTAAGCCACTAAATTTGTGGTGATTTGTTCACAATAATTAAAAAACTGATAGAGTTTGGTGCCTGGAAGTGGGGTGCTGCTGTAACAAATATCTAAAATGTGGGCATGGCTTAAAATAGGACAGTGAGAGGAGGCTGGAAGAATTTGGGGCACATGACAGAGAAAGCCTAAAATGCCTTGAACAGATTATTAGTAGAAATCTGGATGCTGCTGCTGAGCACTCATAAGGAAATGAGGAATGTGTTACTGGAAACTGGAGGATGGGAGATCCTTGTTCTGTTGGAAGAAAGCTTAGCAAAACTGTATCCTGAAGTAATATGGGAAGCAGCACTTGTAAGCAACAAGTTTGGATATATGAAGTGTGATAAAAAAGTACGGTAAATGTTTACATTAAAAAAAATTATTACAGTAAAAGACACATTGCCATTAATCACCCTCAAAATATTCCCCCCTCACTTCGAACATACTTATCCCATCGTTCTTGTCATTTTTCTGAAGCAGTTCTGGAAGTCCTCTTTCGTGAGTGTCTTTACTTCATCCTCCATCATGAGAACACTCTGTCACACATCGCTTCTGGTACAGCAATTTCTGTCAAATAAAAACATTATGGCGTGTCCTCATCTACCCTATTCACTGGATCTGGCACTGTGCAGACTTCTGGCTCTTCCCCCAAATCAAAACGACCATGAAAGGTAAACGTTTTGAATTGATTCAGGACATTGAGGCAGCTATGACAGCGCAACTAAAGACACTCACAAAAGAGGACTTCCAGAACTGCTTCAGAAAGTGGCAAGAATGATGGGATAAGTTTGTTCAAAGCTGGGGGTAGGGGAGGGGGGAGTATTTTGAAGGGAATTAATGGCAATGTGTCTTTCACTGTAATACGTTTTTAAAAACTTAAAACATTAACCATATTTTTTGATCATATCTCATACAGTCCAAGAGATTTCCAAGCAATGTTTTGAAAGCAGCACCTGGTTTCTTCTTGCCTCTTATAGTAAAATCTGAGAGCGAGAGAAAGAAATTGAGGTAATAACTGCCAAGTAAAAAAGAACGGGACTTGATTTTCAAAACTCTGACTCTAAGATGAAAAAAGAAACTAAAGTTAAAAGATTCACTGTCAGGGAATCAGGCTCCACAGACAAGGTTGAGAGTATGACGATAAAACCTTTTGCTAAGACCTCAGAAATATCAAAATCTCAGATCATTCAGCCACACAAAGGTCCCTTTCAGATGTTTAAGGATGTGTCTCACAGATCATACCAATTAAAACAGTGCCTCTATGAATTTAAAGGCACTGCACCTCAACTACCTTAGCATGAGCGTAAGAAAAGGATTATTTTGAAAAGACGTATGTATGCATCTTTTTGCTAAAGGCGTGAATCCCAGTGAAATCCACAGAAGAATTGTACATTTTTGAGAAATTATTTCAGCAGAAACACTGCCAAGTTAATATGAAAGGGACAGAAACAGCACAAAATGAAAGTAGGCTACTGGATCCCCAAAGTTTATTAGCAGGAAGTAGGCTGATAAAACTACACAGCTGCAAACATATGCTGCCTCTCAACAAAAATGAAAGGTGGCAGCAGCTGGGTGGCTCAGTTGGTTAGAGTGCGAGCTCTGAGCAACAGGGTTGCCAGTTTGATTCCCACATGGGCAAGTGAGCTGCAGCCCCCCAACTAGACTGAACATGGTGAATGGATTTGGAGCTGAGCTGTGCCCTCCACAACTAAGACTGAAGGACAACAACTTGACTTGGAGCTGATGGGTCCTGAAAAAAACACACTGTTCCCCAATAACGTTTAAAAAAAAAATGAAGGATGACTCAGAGGGCCGAACCACAAACCAAGAGGGTGAAGGTGAAAGCCATGAAGAAGTATTCTCATACCTTTGAACATAATCAAGATACCCCCGGGCTGGATACAGAACTGCCATTGGCTAGTGACTTCATTTTATCTTTAACTTTCCTTCTGTTTGAACTAGAGGATCTATAGCTGTTATCCTATGTTTGTTCCATCAGTATATGTTAGGTGTGTGGGGGGTAATAACTTATCTCTTTAGTTTCATGCTCTAAAGACCAGCCTTTTTCAAACAGAGAGCCACAGCCAGCTCTGAGATACAGCCAGTTGTGGCAAGTTATCTTTTATAACAAAATGGAAACTTTTGCACATGTTTGCTTATTTAGAAATTAAATTAGATTTGAAGTATTCTATATAATAAAACTACTCTCAATTATTTGCATTAAAATGTTTCTTTAGTCAGATTAAAGGATAAAGTTTAAGTTAAGTGATAGGGCCCATGCATTTCCTCAAGACTTTTCATCAATGCTGCAGCAGTCTGTTGAAAACAGCTGCGGCAACTATAATTTTCTGTCATATAGTTATTTCAATTTATAAAGCCTTATCCATTTTAAATTTACTAATGTTTAAAAAAACCAACAAGGCAAAAACAAATGAATAAAAGTAAGGAGAAGATTCTGGGAAGATGGTGTAGGTGTAGTAGGACACACCAGAAATCTGTCTCCCCACCTAGACAATTACACTAGCAGAATCTGTCTGATGAAACTATTTCGGAACTGTAGAGTTAATTGAAGGCTGGAAATTCCAGGGGAAGGCTTCGATGATAAATTGTGGCTAATTTTGGTCAATTTTAGCTTTTAGCACAGTAATAGCCACACACACCCCCTCACCCATAGCCATGTGGCAGGCAGCTGTGCCTGTATTGCTAGAGTAGCTTACACATAGCTTGCAGGAGCCAGAACAGGCAAAAAGGACCCTGTCCTCCAAATACCAGGGATCTGTGCTCTGAATGCTGCTTCTGAGGTGTAAAGAGGTAGGCAGCTATTGTTGTTGCACCTCCTTCATTGGCTGCAAGCTCTTAGATGACAAGATTTCTAGTGGATTTAGAAGGCTGGCATCCTTTAATCCTCCCCTTTGACTTTTTACTTTTTCCTCTTTTGGGAGCCACAAATTAAAAGCTAGAACATTAAACAACAACTGCATAGGGAAATTAGAAAGTGACTGTGCATGCCCAGGAAAAGGTTTAAAAAACACTTGAAAAGACCTGAAGTTTACACTTCAGGCTGATCTTGGCATAATATGCCTACAATAATAAGAAACATAAACAATAAAAAAAATAATAAGAAAAGCACTGTGGAAGGAACAGAATCTGATTTTCAGAGTTACCACATTATTAGATTCAAATGCCATTGTTAACCAAAAACCACAAAGCCTACAAAAAAATTGGAAAGTATGGCTCATTCCAGGATAAACCATATCAACAGAAACTGTTCCTGAAAAAGATCTGGCAGATACACTAGATAAAGCCATTAAAACAAATGTCTTAAAGATACTTAAAAAAATAAGGCAGATGTGGGAAAAGTCAAGAAAATAATGAGTTAGCAAAATGGAAATATCTAATAAAGGCAAAGAAAATCCAAAAAGAAGTTGAAAGAAATTCTGGAGATGAAAAATACAATAATTGCAAGAAAAAATTCACTAGAAGGATTTGAGGGCAGATTTGAGCAGGCAGAAGAAAGAATCTGTGAACACGAAGATAGGACAATGGAAATTATCAAATCCGAGGAACAGAAACAAGAAAGATCAAAGATAAGCAAACAGAGCCTAATGGACACCAGCAACTGTACCCACATACATATTATGGG
The DNA here is from genome assembly GCF_001890085.2 of Hipposideros armiger. NCBI lineage: Eukaryota > Metazoa > Chordata > Mammalia > Chiroptera > Hipposideridae > Hipposideros > Hipposideros armiger. Next base: position 365,685 of record NW_017732220.1, on the reverse strand, counting down.
AGTCCCAGAAAAAGAAGAGAGGGAGAGAAAGCGGCAGAGAGGATATCTGAAGAAATAATGGCTGAAAACTTCATGATAAAAGACATAAATATAACTATCAAAGAAGCTCAAACGACTCCAAGAGACCCACACTGATATATTATAATCAAACTTTCAAAAGACAAAGAAAAAGAATTTTGAAAACAGCAAGAGAGAAGTAAATGATCACATACAAGGGATTCTTAGTTAGATTATCAACAAATTTCTCATCAGAAACTTTGGATGTCAGAAGACTGATATACTCAAAATGCTTTAAAAAATAAAATAAAAGAAGAACCTGTCAACTAGACTCATATATCTGGCAAAAATATCCTTCAAAAGTGAGGGAGAAATTAAGATATTCCTAGATAAACAAAAGCTGAGTTAGTTAGTGACCCCTAAAGATGGCCTGCAAGAAATATTTAATGAAGTTCTGCATAGTAACTTGAAGTCACATGGAGAAATAAAGATCTTAATAAAGGTAAACAAATAGTCAAATATAAAAGCTAGTATTATTGTACCAGTGGTTTGTCACAGTACTTTTTGTTTTCTACATAATTTAAGAGACTACTACATTTAAGGTACAAAATCATAAAAGCCAGTAATACTGTAACTTTTGTTTGTGACTCCAAATATTTTCTACATATTTTAAGAGACAATGCATTTAAAAGAATTACTATTTACCCTAATAGCAAAACTAGACAAGGACACTACAAGAAAAGAAAATTACAGGCCAATATCTCTAATAACCATAGATGCAAAAATCCTCAACAAAATATCAGCAAGTTGAATTCAACAATACATTAATAATCATACACTATGATCCAGTGGGATTTATTCCAGGGATGCAAAGAGGTTCAAGATCTGCAAGTCAATCAATGTGATACATACATAAACGAAATAAGAGATAAAATTCACATGATCCTCTCAATAGATGAAGAAAAAGCATTTGACAAAAAAATCCACTTATGATACAACTTCTCAACAAATGGGTATAGAGGGAACATACCTCAACACAATAAAAGCCACATATGAGAAGCCCACAGCTGACATCATACTCAACCATGAAAAGCTGAAAGCTTTTCCTCTAAAATCAATAACAAGACAAGGGGGCCGGCCGAGTGGCGCGTTGGTTAAGAACTGGCTTGGGATGCCAGAGGGCCCCGGTTCGGATCCCACATATGAGGGCCAGTGACACTGCCCTCTACAGCTAAGATGCTGAACAACAGCTCAACCTGGAGCTGGGCTGTCGTGGGTCGCTGGCGACAGCGTGGGCTGCAGTCCCCTGCTGCAGTGGGCTGCCATAAGCTTCCGTGTGTAGCCAGCAGCCAGCATGAGCGGCCAGCAGCCGCAGTGAGCGGCTGTCCAGAAGCCGGTCACTGATCTGCCTCGCCTGGGAAGAGCGCAATGATGGTGCCAGCTTGGGCCAGTGAAGCGACATCCTCCACAACTAAACTGAGAACAAAACAACAGCAACTTGTCTGTTCCCCTTCCCCCGATTCCCCAATAAAATCTTTAAAAAAAATAATAATAAGACAAGGATATCCACTCTCCACTTCTATTCAACACAGTATTGGAAGACGTAGTCATAGCAATTAGGCAAGAAAAAGAAATTAAACACACCCAAGTTGGAAAAAAGTATAACTGTCACTATTTGTAGATAACATGCTATGATATATAGAAAACTCTAAATACTCCATCAAAAGTTATGAGAACTAATAAATTCAGTAAAGTTGCAGGATACAAAATCAATGTACAAAAATTTGTTGCATTGCTACATGCTGATAATACACTATCAGAAAGAAATTATGAAAACAATCCCACTTAGAACTGCATCAAAAATAATAAAATACATAGGAATAAATTTAACCAAGGAGGTGAAGAATCTGTATATTGAAAAGTAGAAGACATTAATGAAAGAAATTGAAGAAGACATAATAAATGGAGAAACATTTTGTGCTCATGGACTGGAAAATGAATATTGCTAAAATGTTCATACTACCCAATGCAATCTACAGATTCAATGCAATCCCTATCAAAATTCCAATGGCATATTGCACAGAAATAGAAAAAAACAATCCTAAAATTTGCATGGAACCAAAAAGAACCCAAATAGCCAAAGCAATCTTGAGAAAGAAGAACAAAGCTGAAGGCATATACTCTCTGATTTCAAACTATATTACAAAATTATAGTAATTAAAGTAGGATAGTATTGGCATAAAAGTAGATATGTTGATCAACAGACCAGAATAGGGAGGCCAGAAATAAACCCAAACTTATATGGTCAATTAATTTATAATAAAGGAGCCAAGAACATACAATGAGGAAAGAACAATCTCTTCAATAAATGGTGTTGAGAAAATTGGACAGCCACATGCAAAAGAACAAAAATGGATCACTATATAATACCATACACAAAAATTAACCTGAAACCATAAAATTCTTAGAGGAAACCATAGGTGCTAAGCTCCTTGACGTAGGTCTTTGGCAATAATTTTTTTGGCTCTGACATGAAAAGAAAACCAACAAAAGCAAGAATAAACAAGTGGGTCTATATCAAACTGAAAAGTTTCTGCACATGAAAGGAAACCATCAAGAATATGAAAATGCAACCTACTGAATGGGAGAAAATGACAGCAAATCATTTATCTAATAAGGGGTTAATATCCAAAATATATAAAGAACTCATAGAACTCAATAATAAACAATCCAATTTAAAAATGGACAGAGGATTTAAATAGACATTTTTCCAGAGAAGACATACAGATGGCCCATAGGTACATGAAAAGATGCTCAACATCATTAAATATCAGGGAAATACAAATGGAAACCACAATGAGATATCACCTCATGTATGTTGGGATGACTAATATAAAAAAGAAAAGAAACAACAAGGTTTGGTGAGAATATGAAGAAACTCTTGTGCACTGCTGGTGGGAATGTCAACTGGTGCAACAATTAGAGAAAATAGTATAGAGGTTCCTCAAAAAAGTAAAAATAGAACTACCATATGATCCAGCAATTCCACTTTGGGGTATTTATTCAGAGAAAATGAAAACACTATTTCAAAAAGATTTATGCACCTCTTGTTCAATGCAGCATTATTTACATTAGCTAAGAGATGGAAACAAGGTGACAACTTGTAGATAAACAGGTAAAGAAAATGTGATATATATTCATGGAATATTATGTGGCCATAAGAATGAAGTCTTGCCATCTGCGTAAACATGGTTGGACCCTGAGAGCATTATGCTAAATGAAATAAGTCACAGAAAGACAAATACCATATGATTTCTCTTATATGTGGAATCTAAAAAACAAGCAACCCCAAGCTCATAGAGACTGGAACAGATTTGTCATTGCAAGAGATGGGTATTGGGGGTAGGAGAATTGGGTGAATTTTTTAAAATTTAAATAAATTGAATAAAACATTTAAAAAGAAAACTATAGACCAAAACCCCTTATGATTAATGCAAAAATTCTCAAGAAAAAAATTGCATACAGAATTCAGCAGCATATTAAAAGAATTATATATCATGAACAAGTATGATTATTTCTGGAATGCAAGGATGGTCTAACAAATATTGGTCAATGTAATACGCTACATTAACAGAATGAAAAGGAAAAAAAACCACATAATCATCTCAACTGATGCAAAAAGGCATCCAAAATTCAAGATCTTTCCTTTCATGATAAAAACACTTAACAAAACTAGGACTAGAAGGAAATGACCACAACCCAATAATTAGCCATGTCAATGATGAAAGACAGAACAAGGTAAGGATGCCTACTTTCACCACTTTTACTTAACACGGTACTGAATTTCTAGCCAGAGTAAGTTGGCAAGAAGGAATAAAAGTCTTCCAAATCAGAAAGAAGTAAAATTATCTCTTTTTTGCAGATAATATAATCTTATATGTAAGGAAACCCTAAAGATTACACAAATAAACCTGTTTTAACTAATATATGAATTCAGCAAAATAGCAGGATACAAAGTCATACACAAAACTTACTTGCATTTCTGTACACAAACACTGAACAATCACAAAAGAAAATTACAAACACAATTCCATTTATTTACAACAGCATCAAAAAGAATAAAATGCTTAGGAATAAATTTAACCAAGAAAGGTGTGTATAATGAAAATTACAAAACATTGGTGAAAGAAATTAAAGGAGAGATAAGTAAATAGAAACATATCTTATGTTAATGGATTGGAGGACTTAATATTGTTAAAATGTGAATACTACTCAAAGCGATCTTCAGATTTGATGCAGTCCCTATTAACATTCCAATGGCATTTTCCCAGATAGAAAAAAACCATCCTAAAATTGATATGGAATCTCAAGGTAACCCTAATAGCCAAAACAAACATGAAAAAGTTTAAAACTTCCTGAAAAGCTACAGTAATCAAAACAGTGTGGTACTGGCATAAAGACAAACATCACAAAAACTGATGGAACAGACTAGAGAGCCCAGAAATAAACCCTTATAAATACGGTCAAATAATTTTGGACAAGGGTGCCAATACCATTCAATGGGCAATGAAGACTCTTTTTAATGAATGTTATTACTGGGAAAACTGGATATCTACATGGAAAAGAATGAAGTTGGCCCCTTACTTATATCCAAAAATTAACTCAAAATGGATCAAGGATCTAAAACAATAAAACTCTTGGAAGAAAACATAAAACAAAAGTTTCACAACACTGGGTTTGACAATGATTTCTTGGATATGATACCAAGGGCACAGGTAACCAAAGAAAAATAAACAAACTGCATTTCATAAAAATTAAGATATTTTGTGCCTCCAGAGACACTATCAACAGAGTAAAAAGGCAACCTGCAGAATTTATTTGGAGAAAATATTTGTAAATTAGGTATCTGATAAAGGATTAATATCCAGAATATATAGAGAACTAAAATTTAATATATATATATATATATATATATATGTATGTGTCTATATATATGTGTATACTAGTATAGATTTATATGTGTATGTGTGCACACACGTGTGTGTGCAAAGGACTTGAACAGACATTTCTCCAAAGATATATGAATAGCCAATAAGCACATGAAAGATGCTCAATATCACTAATCATTAGAGCAATGCAAATCAAAATTACAATGAATTACGTCTCACACCCATTCAGATGGCTACTATCAAAAAAACAAAAAACAAAAAACCCAGAAAATAGTAAGTGTTGATAAGGATGTAGAGAAACCAGAACCCTGTGCACTGTTGGTGGGAATGTAAAATGGTATAATCACTATGGAAAACAGTAATGGTGGTTCATTAAAAAAATTAAAAATTACTACGTGATCCACCAATTCCATTTCTGGGTATATATCCAGCAGAATTGAAAGCAGGGTGTAGGAGAGATATTTGTACACCTATGTTCATAGCAGCATTATTCACAATAGTCAAAAGGTAGAAGCTACCTGGGTGTCCATCAACAGATGAATACATAAACAACATGCAGTATGGACATACAATGGAATATTATTCAGCCTTCAGAAAGGAAGAAACTTCTGACACGTTCATAACATCTATGAACCTTCAGGACATTTATACTAAGTGAAATAAGCCAGTCACAGAAAGACAAATACCCTATGATTCCACTTACAAGAGGTACTTGGAGTAGTCAAAATCATAAAGACAAAAAGTTCAGTGGTGGCTGCCAGGGGCTGGCTGGAAGGAGTTAGGGTTCAATGGGTATAGAAATTCAGTTTTATAAGATGAAAAGACTTACAGGGATGGGTGCTGGTGATGGTTGCAGCAGAATGTGAACGTCTTTAATACCACTGAACTGTACACTTAAAAACAATTATGACTTTCATTTTTTTCTCTATGTCTTTTACCATAACTCAAAAACAATCAAAAAGAGTAAGGAATGCACCTTTTCTCCATTGCACATAAAGCAATGGAGGACACTGACATCTGGTTATAATGACTCTTCAGTTATGACTGCTTAATGAATGGCAGTGAGGAGGCAAGATACACACTGCAATAATCATATTCACAATGATAATACGTTAAAGCTATCTATTATATGCACTGCAGCATTTAACAAAAATAAGATTTATTAATGTTTATCCTTCAGGAGAACTACCTTGTTCACCTTATATGTTGAAGTTTGGATCTACATTAAAAGTCAACTTAAAAAAATTATTTAAAAAAATTAGATTAGCCATATTTTAACTTCTCCAGTTAAACAATATTTAAAGTTTACTGTATATGGTTGATTTTACCTACCTACATGTTAAGACTCTTTCATGAACATCATACCATTAGTCGGCTATGCTACCTACTGTAAAAGTTTTAATGTTGTGAAAATTTGGATGTAACCTTGCATGTGTCTCATACTCACTCAAGGGTCATGCGTCACACACACCAGGTAGGCAATGGTTGAAGGCTACTGCTCTAGTCAGTGATTCTCAAGGGGCAATGCTGTCCTCAATGGGGGCAAATTGGTGCTTGGAGGGGGATTTCCTCTTTTTGTATATAAAGTACAGATATGTACAGTATATATGGGTATATGGTATAACTATGGTATTAAAATTTTTAGGGGGGATGTGATTAGGAAAAAATCTAAAAAGACTCCATAGGGGAACAATAATGGAAAACAAAGATTGAGAAACACTGCTCCGTCCCTCCTCCAGTGCGTCATTGTGAAAGTTAAATACTGACTCCAAATACAGGATCCACCTGGAGGTGACTGAACAATGCAGAGATGAGGGGGCCTCTTGGAGCAAGGGACTAGATGGAAGGGTCAAAGGAAGCTAGAAAACGAGGCATCAGTGTAGCTTTTGGAAGGCTGCTGAACTGAACCCTAGTTTCTTCATTTACAAAATAGACATGTTGTTAATATTAATGTTGTAGGGATCTTGTGACAACTAAAGTTTTAAAAGTTATGTGAAAAATGCTTTGCAAAACTATGGGGTCAGGAAACAGTGGTTACTGGGGCTGGGGTAAGGGGAAGGGCTGACTAAAAGGGGCATGAAGGAACTGTGTGCAATGACGGAAAGAGTGCGCATCTTAACATTTTTGCTGCGACTTCCATCTGTAGTCGAATGATATTTCCATGCCGCTGGCTGTGGTGTTTGACATTATCCCATGAGCTCGGTGTTCCAGAAGGGAAGTTTAGGGAAGAAGATGTACAGAATGAATAATAGGACATTTTTATACTTTAATCATTTATTTTAATAAAACGGAGCACTTTAACTGTATTTAGTTAAAAATATAAATACTGCAATTATTTTCTGTGGATTTTTGACACATTGTGGAGAACAAACTTGAAATCAATTAATGCAGTGAAAAGGTTAATTGTGGTTGTGGTGCTATGGACGCATGACTTTGTCAAAACTCAGAACACTACACTAAAATGGATGCATTTTACACTATGAAAATTGTACCTCAAGAAACACAACTTTAAGAAAAGTGTCATGCAAACTATAAATAATCATATCGAAGGTTTTTTTTAATTATTTAGAGTAAGATTCTAGCTTTCAACAGTAACACTGTTAATCTACACTGAACTTGCAACTGGCTATATCCTGTAGTCATTTTCATAGGAATCACTATTAAACTAGGGCTTTCTGGTCCTGATTATCCTTGAGAATCAAAGTTCAAGACTAAACATTAATTCACTATACATATCAATTTGCTAAGTTTCCATCCATTTTTCCACCTGTGATACAATAAAAGAAATAGAATTTTTGTAGTCTTCTTTAATGTTTTACTTCTAACCTTGCTATTCAACATATTATTCTTCTCAGCTTTGTTTCACTATTTTTATGTGCATAAAGTGTTCTGTTTTAACCTAAGTCAATAAAAGTAGGTAAAGAATGATGAGATAACCCATTTGTGACCTCTCTCTGTACTGTCCTCATTTGATTCTTCAGTCCTTTTAGAATATGACTGTTCACCCAGGACTGAATGTTCCTAATTGCATTATCACTAGAGTACATTGCCCAATCTTACCCGCATTCATTCCATGCAAATATTACGTCCTTAACTTATTATAATTTTGCAATTAAAAAATACTGACATGCCGGGACATTCCCTCTTATGTGTTCTTTGCAAAAAGAAAAACAAAAATCTATTATTGAAAGCAATAACTAGAGGCCAGGCTTAATAACCACTTTAAAAGGTGAAAGTTTCCAAATGTGTAGTATCTTACCTACTTATCTATTGTGATTTACCTATACTCATTTACACGTTATGAATGAAATTTTAGTATAAATGAAAAACTGGAAGTTTTTTTTTAAAAGATAACATTCAATAATAAAGCTCCTAATGTTTCTTGGAATTGAGGGGAAGCAGTGGAAACAAAAAATTCCAGAACTGTTTTTGTCTGGCTCCCTTCTTAAGAACTATTGATGTTGGTGTTTTCAGGTATTTCATTTTATTATGTATGTCAGCTTCCATTTTTTTCCCTCACGTTGCAGATTTTATAAATAGTGCCACATATTAATCCAGGTGATGAGTTAGTCTTTTCTACTTAAAAGTACCAATAGAAGATAAAACTTCCTATGAAGGTTCTAGACTACATGAAAAAATTACACAGTCATGTCTATATAATATCAATATATTGAATAAATTGGAAAATTTTACATAAATTATTTAGATATTTTCAAATATATAGATGTTTGACATCGAGTTACCAATCATATGAATGGATAAATAATTTTTGAAAATTTTATACTAGATAGGTTTCGAATTACTTTAGATACATGGTTTCAACAAAAATAGTGAAAAAGTAATAACTACTTATTATTCTTAAGGGGTAGTTATTATTAAACCTGCAATGATAAAAAATTAGATAGAAATTCATTGATATACTGAATTACATAAAGATTGGGATATCTTTATTGTCATTTTCTAAACAAGCATTTGTATGATAAAGGATTTTCTAAAGGGGAACAAATCAATTAATTGCCTGTGAAAATGGAAGGGTAAAAGGAAGAATTCAGCATTTGCACAATTCTACAGAGGGGAAAGGAAGGAGGTGGGAAAAACACTGGGTATGAGCGAGTCCCCAAGATGAAGGCATTTAACTGCAATCTGAGTAAGGAGTAGCTGCTGCAGGGAGGCCCCAGCGTGGTGGGAGAAGGGGTTGCTGGGTGCATCACCAAGGAGTTGCTATTTGTGTGTGTGTGTGTGTGTGTGTGTGTGTGTGTGTGTACATACATATACGCGTCTACATATGTATCAAGCATGAAATAGTCATCTAAAAAACTGTAGATTTTGTATTTTTGATACAACTAGAAGTCAGTGAAATATTTATGGGATATGCACCATTCATTCAGACTAACAACTTTCTGTACACTGAAATGTGAGTGGATGTTATTCTAAAATTGAAAGCAGCCTAAATGTTTATGAAGAGGGTTACTAACAGTGAAATTTCAGAAAAAGGAATTAAACATTTTCTTCTACAATTGCAACAAAAAGAATAAAATACCTAGGAACAAATTTAACAATGGATGTAAAGAACATATATACTGAAACTGACATTAATAAGACATTATTAAAAGAAACTGAAGAAGACACAAAGAAGTAGAAACATATTCAGTCTTCATGAATTGGAAGAGTGAATATAGTTTAAAAAAGCCATATCACACAAAGCAATATACAGATGTAATACAATCCCCATTAAAATGTCAATGGCATTTTTAAAAGAAACAGAACAAAAAAATCATCAGATTTGTATGGACCCCAAATAGCCAAAGCAATCCTGAGAAAAAAGAACAAGGCTGGAGGTATCACACTGCTAGACTTCAATTAATACTACTACGAAGTGATAATAATCAAAACAGCATGGTGTTGGCAAAAAGACAGATACACAGACCAATGGAACTGAACTGAGAACCCAGAAATAAACCCACATATATATGGACAGATAATTTTCAACAAAGGAGCCAAAAACATACAATAGAAAGGAAAAGCTTCTTCAATAATTGGTGCTGGGAAAATTGGAAAGCCACATGCAAAAGAATAAAATTATACTGCTATCTGTCACCACATACCAAATTTAACTCAAAATGAATCAGACATAAACATAAGACGTGAAACAATAAATTGAATAGAGCAGCGGTTCTCAACCTTCCTAATGCCGAGACCCCTTAATACAGTTCCTCATGTTGTGGTGACCCCCAACCATAAAATTATTTTCGTTGCTACTCTATAACTATAATTTTGCTACTGTTATGAATCATAATGTAAATATCTTTTTGTTTTCCCATGGTCTTAGGAGACCCTTGTGAAAGTGTTGTTCGACCCCCAAAGGGGTCGTGACCCACAGGTTGAGAACCGCTGGAATAGAGGAAAGCATAGGTACTCAACTTATGGACCTTATGTTTCAGAGAAGATTTTATGAATTTGACCTCAAAAGCAAGGGAAGTAAAAGCAAAAATAAATGAATGGGACTATATCAAACTAAAAAGCCTCTGCACAGAAAAAGAAACCATCAACAAAACAAAGAAGCAGCCAACTGAATGGGAGAAGATATTTGCAAACAACACCTCCGATAAGGGCCTAATATCCAAAATATATAATGAACTCATACAACTCAACTGCAACAAAAAAAACAAACTAATTAAAAAATGGGCAGAGCACATAAACAGAAACTTCTTCCAAGAAGACATACAAACGGCCAACATGATATATGAAAAAAAATGCTCAAATACACTAGCTATTAGGGAAATGCGAATCAAAATCACAATGAGATACCACCTCGCACCTGTTAGAATGGCTATTATCAACAAGACAAGTAATAACAAGTGTTGGAGAGGTTGTGGAGAAAAAGGAATTCTCATACACTGCTGGTGGGAATGTAAATTCGTACAGCCACTATGGAAAGCAGTATGAAGGTGCCTCAAAAAATTAAGAATAGAATTATCATATGACCCAGCAATGCCGCTTCTGGGTATCTACCCAAAAGATCTGAAAACATTTATCAGTCAAGATATACGTGTATGTACCCCTAGGTTCACTGCAGCATTATTCACGGTGGCCAAGACGTGGAAACAACCAAAGTGTCCTTCAATAGATGGCTGGGTAAAGAAGCTGTGGTACGTATATACAATGGAATATTACTCAGCCGTAAGAAAAGATGAAACACTGCGATTTGTGACAACATGGATGGACCAAGATTATCATGTTAAGTGAAATAAGCCAGACAGAAAAAGTCGAGAACCATATGACTTCACCTACATGTGGGATATAAAACTGAAAGCAACAAACAAACAAAACAAACAAAAACTCATACACAGACAGTTTAGTGGCTACCAGACAGGGAAGTGGGGAAGGAGGTGATAAAAGAGGAAAAAGGGGATCAAATACATGGTGATGGAAGGAGAACTGACTTCGGGTGGTGAACACACAATATGTAGAAAATATATTATAGAATTTTACACTACATATAATTACTATACATAATTTTACTAACCAATGTCACCCCAATAAATTCAATAAAAATTTTAAAAATATCTAAAATTATAAATAACAAATGTTTTCATTTAACCAAAAAAAAAAAATCAAAAGCAAAATGCATTTAACTAATGAATGAAAAGACAGAAAGGCCAGATTGGGAGTGCAATCAAATGGTCCATAGCATTTGGAGATATTTGAATTAATTGGTTTAGAGAAAAAGGAATCTAACAATATATTGGCAATCCTTTCTGTTTGTATTAAGGGTGCTTTGTTTCTTCTCTTTTAATTTAAAAGAAGCTAAATAAAGTTCTCCTTGAAACTAAAAAAGAAAACAAAGGAATACTATAATAACACAACAGTGGTGTATAGATTAATGTTTGCTTACACAGAAAGTTGTGGCACATTATTTAAATAATAAAGTTAAAAACAGAATAACAAGTTGAGTATTTCTTTTATGCAAAATGCATTTAAACCTCTGTGTAGAGATTTCTAAAAGGATAGTCAGAAAAATGTAAATAGCAATAGGTCGTTGGGTAATTTTTATTTTTTACTTTTGCCCTTTTTGGTATTATTTTAGTTAGGAGCAAGTACAATTTTAACAAAACTAATAACGCTACTTTAAAAAATTTTTAAGTGATTAAAGTACGGATATGCTTCTCTGAAGCGTAACAATCTGATAACAGTATCATTACTTCACCCAGACCAAACAAACAACTTTTAATCAGATATTCCCTTTTTTCTACAGCAACAGGTTGGCCACCCAGAGAGAGATTACTAATACTTTAACAGTTTCATCTGAAACCTTTTTAGTAAGGATGAGATAATAATTTCACCTCACTGTTACCTCTAGCAAAAACAATTGTCATTAGAAAAAAGTCATTAATAAACATCAAACTACATACTTTACATAAATAATTTTTATGAAAAAGTAAACAAAAATATATTATGTGAGACATAAGAAAGCCTCTTGTACCTGTGAGAAAAAATGGCATGCCTACATGTAACTCTTAGGGAAGATATTTGACCTGTATACTCTTAGATCAACTAAATTAACATCAGTTTCCTGATAGTACTGAAAATTAATTTTATACCAAAATTTTGTTACATAGTATGGTTAACCTTAACACAAAAAAATATTTCTCTACTGAATAAGTTAATACTGATGGGTAAGTATATTCTTTCTACCTCTATAGGATGATTGAAAATGCCCCTAGAATGATAATAAGACCAGAGTCTCCTTTCAAAAGTTCTTTTTAGAAAACATAATTATATTTCATAACTTCTTGTTTATATTTTTGAAGGACCAGACAGTCTGTTAGTTGGTGCTAAAACTTATAAATAACATGGTAAGATACCTAGGTCATTTGAAACTTACCATAATGACATCAAAGGTATTTCAAGCTTGCAGACATTTACTTAATAGGTACAAGTGGTAAATGAGTCATCTGATGGACGAGCCAATGAATTAATGAATGCTTAGTGTAAACTGTTTGGTGTACAGTACCCTCCTCAGGCATGTCCTGGTGAACAATAACACCAATGAAAAAGCAGCTGTAAACAACTTATCCATGTGCCAGAAACCTCAATAGGTTTGACTTCCATTCAACGCAAACAAAAACTTCCTGAGCAGTCAATAAGAAATGAAAGTAGTTGCTATCTGCCTGCCTAGGGTAGGCCACAGCATATAGTGGATTTGAATATCTTTCATATGACTGAGACCAACCAGAACAGTTAATTTAATGAATATGTAAACAGGGAATCCAACAAATATTTACTAAACACTTGTTTTATTTGCTGATGGGAAGTGCTTTAGACAATACCAACACTAAGGGCAAGCAAGTCCCTGCCCTAAAGGGGCTCATATAATGGGGTGAGCGGAAAGGAAATTATATAAATATCATAATTAATAGGCTATGTCCATAAGAAAGGTGCAAATTAATGTAAGATAAGTCAAAATAGGTAAAAAACACTGTGTATTTTTTGAGGTGGTTTGTCTATTTGGGGGTTAAAAAGTATTGTTATTTTTAAGAAAAGTATCTTAGGGAAGACAGTATTTGATACAGGACTTAAAGGCTAGGTAGCACAGTTAATACAACTACATTCTTCTGGAATCTCTTTACAGAGAGCACCAAACAGCAGGCATAGCAAATCATGAAATTAACATGCATTCTGCTCTTTCAACAAAATATTTAACAGAATATCTACAAAGATGTATTTGCAGGCTGGTATAGTGTTCTTCTTGCCTCTTCTGACATAACAATTACACTGCAAAACTCTACATCCTTTACGTCTCCTTTCCTTTCATAATTGAACAGGCGATACTAGGGTACCTTAGACTTTGCCTCTATAATACATGCTACAATTTGAGCAGCTGTAGCATTCCTGTTCTCCTATGTGATGAGCATTAGGTCATTCCTCACCTTCAGTGGGAATAACAGTGCCTTCCACTGAGGGATAAACATAAAAAGGAGAAACATCTGCAGATTATACACGAACTACGAGGTGATCCAAAGTAGGCTCTAGGTTCGCTCCCCGTGCACGCAGTGCTTCTAACCACAGAATGTTCCTCGTCAAAAATGTACAGTAAATTTCTCTTTCAACAAAATGTTCCTCATTACATGATAAAGGTCAGATATCGGGGACAGAATGGTTAGTAAACAGCAATCCATTTAGAACATTATGGAGAAAGGAAAAATGTTCAAATTTTGTCGCTACCGAACACACGGAAACTGAAGCTGAATATGGGCAAAACTACCTTATGTCAAGACCTTTTTAAAAAAAATGTGCTAAAAAAGTATATAAAATGTACCCATTCATCAATGGATGGACACATGGGTTGTTTCCATCTCTTAGCTATGGTGAATAATGCTATGAACATAGGTATACAAATATCTTCTTGAGACCCTGCTTTCAATTCTTTTAGATAAATACCCAGAAGTAGGGTTGCTAGATCATATAGTTCTATTTTTAATTTTTGTGTGAAGACCTTCCATGTACTTTTTGACTACTAATGTGGTTTTCAAACTGGGCTCCTATTTATTAAATTTTGATATAGTTTCACCTATACTATACTAATTGATTTTCCCCAAATAAACATTAGAATCTTGTGGCTACATCCCTTTCAACCTTTTCCAGTATTAGCAACAAAATTTATCCTTTGTATTCATTCATTCATTCAACAAATACATATTGAGGGCCTACTATGTGTTAGGCATTGTGTACTAGGCATTGGCACCAGAACAAAACAAAAGTGAAGTTCTTGCCTTTGTCCCCTCTGGCCTTTTTCCTGCTATAGAAAAGGAATTACAGCTTTAGGGGGCCATGCTTACCAATCTTCTGCCTAGAGACTGGGCTATACCTAAATATGCCCAACAGAAACCTATTTAATTGTTTCATCTCATTTATTATCTACTGTATTATTAATTCCAGAATGTAGGTTTGACTGAAGTGGGATCTCTGACACCCCTTTACAATATTCATTATTTTTAGTCCATACCAACTTGTGTTATTCTATACTAAAAGGAATCATATTAGTGTTTCTTCTAATGAACTACAATGAAAAAAATTCTTATAAAGTTAACCAGAAATGTTATATTGAATTAAACACCGCTTGTCTAGCTCAAATACAGGCAAAATCAAATAACACAGTCACTAAAGTAGAATCTAGAAAATTACTATCCTTTCTCTTTAGTATTCTCCAACTCAGCACATTGGTTTTTACTCCAGGGCGCTTGCTGTTTTGTAACTGTAGTGTAGACATGAAGAATTCAGACTCTGAGTCTCGTATTCAGGTTCAAATCTTGGCTGTTTATATTATTAGCTGCATGACATTGTGTAAATTACCTAACCCACATGTGTCTGCTTCTCCCTTTGTAAATTTGGGATAATGTCACCTAATTTATAAGGCTGTTGTCAGGATTAAATAATATATGTCATTTGTTAGAAAAATAATATGTCATTATTCATTTGTAGAGTGTTTTTGTCTGTCTCCTTCCACAAAAACATAAGCTCACCGAGATCAGGGAGCATGTCTCCTTGGTTCATCCACGGACTATCTGGTGCATATATATGGTGCCTGTCACATAGGATGTGCTCAATAAAAAAACAAAAATCAGTGAATGAATAATCTCATTCCTTCCAAAATGGTATTCTTCAGTGATTTTTTTTAATGGAAGCTTTCCCCAACACCACCATTGCATATGAGATCATTTCTGTGGGATGATGTCTAAGTGGTGTGCCTCATCTTTGCCCACCATAGAAATCAGAGACATTTCCAACATGGCAAAGAACAATGGGAAGAAAAACCAGTGAGACGAGCACTGTACCATCATAATTTTAGGAAAAACAAATAAACCAAACTCCAATCAATAGTCAGTTATTCCCACTGCGGGCAGGAGGTGAGTAACGGGAGGAAGTGAAGGAAAACCTTTTGGAGGTTGTAAATCAGTTGGTACTCAGTTGTTACCAGGAGTTTTATGTGTCTTGTTCTGGCATCACGTCCCTAAACAGTGTCTACCTAGTGCTGCCACACAGAGGGAACTGTCTGAGTGACAGAGGCCATGGCACAGTGTATTTTACAATAACAGTTGATGGCATACTTAATTTCCTGTCTATTCCTCTCTACAGAGGACCTGCCATAATGCCAGCTTATTGAGTAAAGGTTTGTTGACTCAAGGTGGGAGGTTGTCTGGGTTCAATGGCCAAAAAAGGGCAGATAATTTTCATTATCTCTAATAAAATGCACAAACAGAACACACCTTTCTAATGTTTCAACTTTGCACCACTTCTGTTCTGAACAATTGGGGAGCGGACAACCATTGTTCCCAGCACAGTAAATATAACACTGCTAGGATCAATAGCAAGGTAAACTTGATTCTTTGAACAAAGCTCTCCAATTTTCTCTTGTCCCTGACCTAGAATCAAGCTTTGATGAAGAATGCAGGAATTACTTACTCCACAAGGAAATGTGTTGTTTTGAGTTTAGAACACTTGGCAGCTGTTCTCAATCTTTTTTCCTGCTCTGCCTGCATGAGAAGATGGATATATACTGTTGTTTCTTAATAGCAGGGAAATCACTGACGTAATTTCCAGAAGTATTTTAGAAGTTTCTATACTGCCTCCCCTTTACTCCCACTTTTTTTCTTTTTCATCACATCTCTTACTTCATGTTCTTGCCCTTATCACCCTACCCAGCATAATAGGTATTTAAACTCCAGGATATAAGAACAAATAATTGCTTTAATTTCTTTCCCCCAAAGAATCAAGTGGCATTCGTTTTACCTCTGCATCCTCAAACTATTTATTTTATTCAACAGAAATCCCTATAATACTATTCGGGGCATTTGGGTCACATAAAGAAATACAACCAGCCTCTTCCATCAAAGGAGCATACATTTTAAATAAGAGGACATGCAATATTTGTGAAGAAGTGAAATAATGTCATCAATATAATAGATGTTCCAAGGAGGTCACATAATTATATGCTGTAAGTTATTAGTGACAGTAGTAACTAACATTTAAAGACACATCATTTTCACATTAGCTCATTAGATTTTATCCTTACGACAAGCTTATGTGGCAATTTTCATAATTTCTATGTTAAATATAGGAAATTGTGGAGCAGAAACTTTAAATGACTTATCCAGGTGGCATAGTGTTTAAGTGCAAAAGATCAGATTCCATCTGAGGCCTTAACTCCAGGTTCTAAATTGCTTTTTAACACAGGATGGAGAGTTCATGGGTAGGGGTGGCCTGGAGAAGCTTCGTGGAGGATGCTGGGAAACATCTTGGCTACCAGATAGACTCATTGGAAGGTGCAGGTGGAAGACGGGTATGGGAAAATAAGGGTGCCCTGAATTGGAAGAACAGTGTGAACGGTGCATGTAAGTGGGAACATGATGGGACGGCTTACATTGAGCTGGGGTTCAAAGCAGGAACAGAGGGACACACAGTAGGATGAAGCCACCCTTGACTGGGGAATGTCTTCTCTAACGGAGGTGAATTATTTTCTAGGCCATATCAGGCTTTGAGTACAGAAATGACAAGCCAAAGGCTGAATTTTAGGTGGATTAATATCAGTGTTGGAGAAGACAGAAGTAGTTGCAATATAACAGAAGGAACACCGCCTATGGAGTCAAAGGGCCAGATCTCTGTTCAGCCACTCACTAGCTGTATGATTTGGGCACATCACAGCCCTTCACTGACACTGTTTCCTCATCAGAAGAGAGGGTAAGTGAAGTTTTTCATGAGAATCAAATTAAATAGCAGACATGAAAGCACTTTTAAGATTAGAATGTGCTGCACAAATACAATGTACTATTTCACATTACAGTAATACCTGGGTTTGTGAGCATGATTTGTTCTGGAAACAAACTACTCGTATTGCAAGACATTGCTTGTTTTCCACGTTAAAATGTATTAGAAATGTTTGCTCGTCTTGCGGAACACTTGCAAGCCACGTTACTCTCAATCCAAGGTTTTACTGTATTGTGGATCAGAGAGGGAAGAGACAAGGCAGAGTCTTCCATTTGGTAAGTTATTGTAATAATGCAGAGAAGAAGTGAGACTGGAGTAGGGTGAAGGTAGGAAAAACTTCAGGAGTTAGAAGACGTCATAAAGCAATAATCAATAGAATTAGACACTGGTTTTTATTAAGAGGAGAGCAGAGAGAGGAGGGTACCAATTCTGCCTGAACAGGAGAAAGGCAGAAATAAGAGACTGGATGGGGGGCTGGGAGGAAGGGTGAGGGGAACAACATAGGTTTGCACAAGTAAAAGTGACCCCAAGACACATGGCGAGATGGAACGAGAGAGAGGGCGGGCTAGTGATAGGGATCTGGGGCCGGGGCCATGTTCGCTGTCTTGTTTCACTCTCTCATCTCAGGGATATCTTCCACATGATTTCAAGTGCTCAAAACACTTCCGACTCTGCTGGGCGCTCTACCTCCACCACTGTCACTCTAGGCCATACCATCATCCCTCGTACCAGCACCACCCCATGAGCAGGACTTCTGTCCTCCACATATTCCCACTGCAGCCAATTGTGATCTTTTAACAAATGTGAATCAGACAACCTCACTCCCTTTTTAACATCTCCCACTACTACCCATTCTGCTAAGAACTAAGTCCAAGCTCTTCACTCTACCTGACAAAGCTCTACGCAATCTGGCCCAGCCTCTCTTTACATCATTTCCTACTGCTTTCTAGAAACACACATCTATTCTGTTTGTGGAAAACATCTCACCTTTGAGTTTTTGCGCTATGTGTTTCCTCTACCTGGAGAAAAATAAAAACTAACACTTACTGAGTGCTTACTATGTACAAGTACTTTACATGTCTTAAATTACTCTGTAAGGTAAGTACTAATACTAAGCCCATTAGGAAACGAGCCTCTGAGAGACTGGGGGAGCTGTCCTAGAGCATCACCCTCAGTAAATGGGGGAGCCTGGGACCTGAATCCAGTCATTCTGGAACCAGCATCTATGCCCTGAAGAATTTGCTAACTCATGCTCCTGCTCTTTACTGGGCTGACTTCTTGTACTTGAGATCTCAATGTAAATGTCACCTCTAGAGAAAGGCCATTGCTGACTTCCTAATGAAAAGTGGTCACTCAGGCCCTTGCTATTAGATCACCCTATCCTCAGCCATAAAAGTGCCTGTCACAGAGCAGACACTCAATAAATAAAGAGGGTGCCACAAAAAAAAATGTATACACATTTTAAGAGAGGAAAACTCTGTATTAAAATTGTAATACGCCATATATACCGATAACAAAAGATGGATATAAGTCATGTGTATACATTTTTTTGGAATTCCCGGTATTTGCTGAATGAATGGGATTAAGCAAAGTTTGTTACTATTACTATAATTTTGGAGCTGTAAGTTACCTTTGAAATAACAATATTTCAACTTCCTCTTTTATATTTGAGGAGAGCTGGCAAAGGCACATTGTGAAGTGCCTGAAGTAAACAGCCAGGCAGTGGTAAAGCAAGGGCTTGAAGCCAGTGCTCCTACCCACCTGTTGTTTATCTTATTTTGCTTCCAACTTTGAGGGCTTTTGATAGTGTATTTTCAATAAAATTTTGACAAGAGAAGCCACATTTTATCCTTAATTAAGGGAAACACTGTTAAACTAAAACTGATATAGAAAAACTGCTCGTTTTAAATGTAAGTTTATGTTTTTGAGTCAGTGGGACTAGTAACATAAATAATTGAATACTAAAATGATTAAGAGTTCACTAGTATTTTGCTTCTCTTTAAAGTCATTTTCAAGAGAGAAAAGTTGCAAACTTGCAAAAAATAATAGTCCTTTGTTCCTCTACTTGAATATTAACTTAAAATAAATGCCAGTCTTCAACCTCCCAATCCACCCAATTGTCCTGCCATCTATTAGATTGTATGGTATAGCTAAGCAAAGCCCAAGTGAAATGTTGTGTACAAGACTTTGTATGCCCAATATTATCAGTGCATTCATCTAACTTAATCTGACACCACTATGTCTCAGGATGCATATGAACTTTCCTAATAAGGAAAACATTATTGCTGCCTTTCATTTCTTTGGGCAAAGCTGTGTTTATATAGAGAGAACTATGATGTGTACTCAACTGGTCACATGACATAAAGGGGTGAAGTCATCAGAGCAGAACTACTATCTAACTGAGCCACTTTGGTCTCCCTAATTTTATTTGGAATAGGAACATTTTCTCTATTAAACAGATAAAAGATAGGTTAGGGCTGATGAGTTTTCAAGAGACAATGAAAATATTTGCGATCTCAGGATTCCAAAATACAAAAAACAAAAACAAAACCCAAAGCACTGCAAAATTAAAATTGGTAAATACTTTAAATGTTTAAAAATATGGTATTCTAGTACTGGCTGAGCGGCTTGTTGGTTAAGAGTTGGCTTGGGAGCGTGAGCTCTCAGCATCAGGGCCAGCGTTTCGGATCCCACATAGGCCAGTGACACTGTGCCCTCTAAAGCTAAGATGGTGAACAACAGCTCAACCTGGAGCTGGGCTGCCTTGAGTCGCCGGCGACGGTGTAGGCTGCAGTGGGGCTGCAGTGGGCTGCCATGAACTACGTGAGTGGCTGGCAGCCAGCATGAGCACGAAGAGCCACCGTGAGCAGCCGTCCAATGGCCAATCTGCCTCACCTGGGAAGAGCACAATGATAATACCAACATGGGCTAGTGAAGCGATGTCCTCCACAACTAGACTGAAGAACAAAAGGACAGCAACTTGTCTGTTACCCTTCCCTGATTCTCTAACGCTGTTCTCTCCCCCCAGTTCCCCAATAAAATCTTAAAATAAATAAAAATTAAAAAAAATAAAAATATGATATTCTATCAATTAGTCAATTACAGTGCAACAGAAATCAATTTTAAAAATAAATATTGGGTTGTTGGACAAGTCATGATGCATTTTCGCAACGAAAACCAGAAA
The DNA here is from genome assembly GCF_001890085.2 of Hipposideros armiger. NCBI lineage: Eukaryota > Metazoa > Chordata > Mammalia > Chiroptera > Hipposideridae > Hipposideros > Hipposideros armiger. Next base: position 344,790 of record NW_017732220.1, on the reverse strand, counting down.
AAATACGTCATGACTTTTTCAACAACCCATAATCAGTGTGGGTTTGATGTAATGTGGTGTGGGGCTACCAAAACCAAGAAAGTTTAAGACCTGGGGAACTCTTTGCAAAGATTAAAACCAAAAATGGTTTAGGAAAGCAATACATGGAAATAAATGCAAGAATATGTGCCATCTCTGTTTAAAGGTACATCTATCAGCAAGATTAATCAATGCTCATGGAAATTACACTGTTTATCAAGGAAATAATAGCACCTAACCTTATACATGTCACTGGACTTCTATCTTCTAAGATACAGACCTTGTTTCCTAGGACAAATTTGCTACTGCAATACTGTCACTGACCTGAAGCATCATGATGAGTAAATTTACAAACTAAAGAGAATCTGCTTTTCTAGAAAATCACAAAACTTAATAATATGTAATATTAGTAGGTTCCAGGGACTATTCTCAGCTTCACATATATCATATAAACATATACACATATTCACATATATACACATATTTTTTCATATATATTAACCACTATATAAGATAGCTAATATTATTATTCCTGTTTTATAGAAAAAGAAATGAGAGGTTAAGTAACACCCAAGATCCCACTCTCAGAAAGTAAGGGAGCAAAGTTTAAACCAAGACAGCCTGGCTATACTGTATTTTTATATAAAATTATATAAAACCTGGACCATAAGTCTTTTTACATCTTGATGTCACAAAATTGTTCCCATGACCCATCAATATGATTTTCTAGATTAGGAGAAATACATTTTTGCTTAATAGCAACATCAAGGAGAACAAAATATCATATGACTAGTCTGCCTTTATATATTCTATTAGTTTTTAATCATGAATGGGTTCTCTGTTATTTCTACTTGTAATTGGTATATCTTTCAAAAACTAAAGTGATTTAATGTTCTACCTGAGATCAGTCTAACACAGAAATGTTCATTCCAATCAACTGTGTACATAGCAAATATGTTATTCAATCACAGAGTTTATAAAACTCATCAAAAATTACATCTTTGTTCATTTACATTCTACTTTGGGCATTGAAACCAGAAAACAAATGTGCCTGCATTTTTCACCTTTTGTTCTCTAACAGAAAACTTAGGGGAGGCATGCCAAATTTAACAACGGCTGTATGTGATGGTAAAAAGCTGAGAACTTTAAAAATTGAGTCAGTCACTATTTATCTATATATCAATACATCTAAAAATGAGTACTAATTCTAGAAACACAGGTTTCTTTTCTAATCCTAAAAGTACTAACTTTTTTCCTTGTAATATTATGGTTTTCATAATATTTTCTTAACTAGTGTTATTCAGAAGGTTGTTCTTTTAGAAACAGTATGAAGTGTCATGTGTATGCAATTCTAGATTTGCATGATCTCTACATCTCCAAATCCAGGATACTTTTCTCAGTTGTCTCTCCTTCATCCCTTTCTTTGGTTCATCCTTTCTTAAAATTTCATTGTCTTTGGCTTTGGTGATGCTATACTAGCTTATATTCCTCTGATCTCTTCAACAGTTTTTTCTAATCATTTAGCTATGGATATTCCTCAGGATACCACTGTTCTTAGAGAATCTGTCCATTTTTTTCATCAAGGAGTAAATTAGAATGAATGACCTCCAGTGTCTAGCTTAGCCCCCAAATTTTCCTCTAATCTAAATACAGACTAGAGGAAATCCAAACCCGATAGTTCATTCCTGGGAAGCAGTAGAGAGATGAGGCTACATGAGAAATTACAGACCAAATACTAAAGGCTTTGAATGCCATGGTAGAAAAAAGAAATATCCTTAAATGGAGGTCTTGGAAGCAAGAGAGAGAGATGATCTGATTTATGTTTTAAATAGGTAATTCTATCAATAATGTGGATTTGGATTGAAGTGTGTGAGAGCAAAAGGAAAACCAGTTATCAAAATTAGTTAAAGAAAAGATAAAGAGAACTTGGAGGATGTGGAGTGCATTAAAAAGGAGAGTACTCCAAGTCTGCTAAGTTTGAATAAAACATGAGCCATTTCTCTGGCATATACCATATTTCCCCATGTATAAGATGCACCCTTTTTGGAAAAATCTGGGGTCTAAAAACTGGGTGTGTCTTATACAGTGGTTGTAGATTTTTTTTACTTGCATTTCCCGCCTTTTTTCGCGCTTGTTTTCTGTGCTCATACAACCACTGTATAAGACGTACCCAGTTTTTAGACCCCAAATTTTTTGAAAAAGAGTGCGTCTTATACATGGGGGAATACGGTACAATCAAATAGTCACATGATCAAGATCTCTATTACAAACCCCACTGCAAAATTTATCACAACTGTAATTCAGTCTTTAAGAAATTTCCCTCTTCCCCCATAGAGGTCCCTAAAGGTATGAACCATGTTGTTTGGCCAACATTTGGCACATTGCCTGCTGGCATACAGTACGTGTTCAAAAATATTTTGCTAAATTAATATATTTACCAAATAATAAATAAAAATTATAGAAAATTAAAATCATATAAAATCTTAATGTTGAAAAGAAATTCATATATCATCTAGTAGCAAACAGAAGGTTACAAAAATTAAGTGACTTTTTAAAGTCACAAAGCTGGTTAACAATGAAGGAGGGAGTAGGATTCCGCACCTCTAAGACTGATTCTCTACAGTAATGTCAGGAGAGAAAAGAAAAGCATTGTGTATGTAGAATGCAGAAATGGAGGTGTAAGTGATATTCTGGAAATTCTTATACAAGAACACACACACTCCCACAATAATGCTGAGAATATAAATTTGCCACTGGATTTTGTCAACAGCTAAGAAACGTGCCTCAATATAGACAGTTACATATTTTTTGGGCTTATGCCTAAATTTGCCACCTGTCATCACTGGATGATGATGCAAAGACTTTCAAAGACCAATAGCTCTTTTCAAGGTTACTCTTGAACAAGACACATGGCGCTAGTTTTTATTTTGAAATCATATACACAGAATCCACATTGCATTACTAAATTGATTTTGCTTTCACTTGAATTTTTTTTAGAGGTATGAAAAATTAAAAAAGCAGAATTATTAGAATCTGCATTTGCTTTTTGTTTCCCAAAGAGAAACGGTATTCATTTTAAATGCTTTCTTCAATTTTTAAAAATTGTAATTAAAACTAACTATACACATATGGGCCACATCAAGACAAGTGTTACAGTGAAGGTCATTAATCCACAAATAACCTATGACTGGTGAGATAGAGTACAGTGCAGGAAATCACATCTATAGTACTATCTTGAAAAACTATGTGGTCTAGTGCAGGGGTCGGCCAACTTTTAAAATGGAAGAGCCGCCAGGGGTCAGCAAACTGGGCTCACGAGCCACATGCGGCTCTTTGGGTACGACGTACATGTGACTCTGAAGTCAAATTGAAAATGAAAATAAAACTGTCATAGTTTCATTTATAAAATTTTTAAAGGATATTATTCACATAATGGTGATATGTAAAAATATATTTATGGCTCTCAAATAAGTTTTAAATTGTTGTGAGGGACAGGATTGGCTCTTCCAGGGGTTGACAAACTTTTGAGACAGAATGTACCCAAAGAGACGCATTGGCTCATGAGCCGCAGTTTGCCAACCCCTGATCTCGTGGAAAATACAACAGATCAGGAGTCAGAAGACATCCTATTCTTAGTTTTTCTACAAACTGGGGTCTATAACTTGTGGTCAATCATTGATACCTACCCATCAGCCACCCCAGGGAGCCTCATGCCAGCTTTCATAAAATAAAATCATCTGGCCGTCTCTCTTCCTAAGATTGATATAAGGAATAAACAAGATCATGAATGTAGAAGTCCTCTGAAAGTATGTTTGAAGAGAAACATGCAATTTCATTTTTAAAGTATTATTTCTTAGAGTAGTGTTGATATCATCTGGCTGGGCATTTCTCTTCATTTTATTTTTTAATTTAAAAAAATTTTCAATTACAGTTGACATACAATATTATACCAATTTCAGGTGTACAATATAGTAATAAGTCACTTTTATAACTTACGAAATGATCACCCCAATAAATCTAGTACCCATTAGACACCATACATAGTTATTACAATATTATTGATTATATTCCTTATGCTATACCCTACATCCCCAAGATTATTTACGATTTTGTAAGTACCAATGTGTACTTCTTAATCCTTTCACTTTTTCACTGATTCCCCAACACCCCTCCCATCTGGCAACCCTCAAAATGTTTTCTGCATCTATGACTTTGTTTGTTTTGTTTGTTCATTTATCTTGTTCTTTAGATTTCACATATAAGTGAAATCATGTCATTTGTCTTTCTCTGTCTGACTCTACTCAGCACAATACTCTCTAGGTCCATCCACATTGTGACAGATGGCAAGATTTCATTCTTTTTTTTTATGGCCAATAATCCATTGTATATATGTACCATCTCTTTTTTATCCATTCATCCACTGATGAACACTCAGGCTGCCTCCATATCTTGGCTATTGTAATAGATGTTGCAATGAGCATATGAATACACATGTCCCTTCTAAGTAGTGTTTTAGGTTTTTGGGGATAAATGTCCAGAAGTGGGATTACTGGGTTCTGCTTTGTCTCTTGTTATAGCCTTTGTTTTAAAGTCTATTTTGTCTGGTATAAGTATTACTACCTCAGCTTTTTGTTTCTTTGTTTGTTTCCATTTTCAAGAAATGTTTTTTTCCATCCCTTTACTTTTACTCTTTCAGTGTGTGTCTTTTGACCTGAAGTGAGTCTCTTGTAGGCAGCATATGTAAGGGTTTTGTTTTCTTATCCATTCAGCCACCCTATGTCTTTTGTTTAGAGCATATAATCCATTTACATTGAAAGTAATAGTTGATAGATATGTAGTTATTGCCATTTCATTATCCATATTTTTGATCTTTATTTTTTCTTCTTCTTAAAGAAGTCCCTTTAACATTTCTTATAATACTGGTTTGTTGGTGATGAACTCTTTTAGCTTTTTTTTCTGGGAAGCTCTTTATCTGTCCTTCAATTTTAAATGATAGCTTTTCTGGGGAGAGTAATTTTGGTGTTAGATCCTTGCTTTTCACCACTTTGACTATTTCATGCCAATCCCTTCTGGACTGCAGTTTCTGTTGAGAAACCAGCTGACAGTCTTATTAAAACTTCTTATAGGTAACTGCCTTTCTCTTGCTGCTTCTAAGATTCATTCTTTGTCTTTAACCTTTGGCATTTTAATTATGATGTGTCTTGGGATGGGACTCTGAGTTCATCTTGTTTGGGGCTCTCTGAGCTTCCTGGGCTTGTATATCTATTTCCTTCACTAGGCTAGGGAATTTTTTCATCATTATTTCTTCAAACAGGTTTTCAATTTCTTGTTCTGTCTCTTTTTCTGGTACCACTATGATGTGAATGTTAGTACAGTTGGTGTTATCTCAGAGGCCCCTTAAACTATCCTCAATTTTTTAAATCCTTTTTTCTTTTTGCTGTTCTAATTGGGTGTTTTCTTCTACTTTATCTTCCAAATGACTGATTCCAACCTCTGTTTCATCTAATCTACTGTTGATTCCCTCTAATGTATTCCTTATTTCAGTTATTGTATTGTTCATTCCTGACTGGCTTTTTTATATTTTCTATCTCAATTTTTATGTTTCCTATGTCTTTGTTGAAGTTCTCTCTGGGATCACTGAGCATCCTTATAACTGGTGTTTTAAACTCTGCATCTGGCAGATTGCTTGTCTCCATTTTGTTTCATTCTTTTTCTGGAGCTTTGTTCTGTTCTTTCATTTGGCACATGTTTCTTTGTCTCCCCATTTTGGCTGCCTCTCTGGGTTTCTTTCTATATCTTAGGTATAGCTGCTATGTCTCTGTCTTAGCAGAGTGGCCATATATAGTAGGTGTCCTGTGAGGCCCAGTGGTGCAGTCTCCCTGGTCACCTGAGCTGGGTGCTGCAGGTGTGCCCCTTGTGTGGGTTGTGTGTGCCCTCCTGTTGAGCCTTGGTTGCTCTTCGTATGTCAATGGGAGGGATAGACCCTCAGGCTGATTGATTGTAAGGACTGGCCTTGCCTGTGGAGGAGCTGTTGTACAGGGGCTGTCCCTAAAGAGTAGGATTCATTTTAGCAGGGCTCTGATGCTTGCCCAGTCTGCTTTTTGGGTGTATTGTCTGTGGAGGTGGCCTGGTGGTGCTTCAGTGCTGGCCACCAGGCATGCCAGCCCCAGCACCTCCTGCGAGGGGCCGTGCCACAGGCCAAGTTCTGCTTCCACCTGTGCCCTGCCTGGAGCAGTTTAGTAAGCCACAAACCAATTCACAGATGTCTTCCACCCGTGCTGTGCTTCGAGGTGCCTGGGAGAGGCTAAGGTGTGAACCAAGGCCAGCTGCTGCCAGTTCCAGATTTGGGGCTGCTTAGCAGGAGGTATGGGGCATGCCAAGGCCAGATGCTGCTTTTGGGGGGCTGTGAACCTTTAAGAGATTTTAGTAAAGTCCACAGCATGAGCGAAGTTAGGGCGTTTGTATGGAAATCCACTGTAAGTGGCTTGGGTGAACCTGCAAGTGGATGGAGTGGGGTGTTAAGTGAATCACTAGGGTGGGCCAAATGGTGTTAACCAGGTTGATGGAGATTCAGATATGGAGGCTGCCCCCGTATGCATGCTGAGAAGGGGGAGGCCTCAACAGTGGCTTCTGTCAGCACTTATGTCTGGAAGAAAGCTGCCTCTCCTGCCCTCTGCCTGCAGCCAGACAATTCACTTCCTTCCCATACTCATAAATGCCTGGCACTTTTCAAGTTGTTGCCCCATCACTGGGCCTCAGAAAAAATGAGTCCGTTAGCAGGTAAGTCTGTGTGCAGGCCCCTTAAGAAGAATGCCTGGGATTCCAGCCACTCTCCATCTCACTCAGCCACAATCTCCACTGGTTTTCACAGCCAGAAGTTTTAGGGAATTCTCTTCCTGGCACTGGAACCCAGGACTGGGGAGCCTGGTGTGAGTCTGGGACCCTCTGCAGCCGAGATATCCCTCCTGATTTTTAACTGCCACCCATGGGTATGTGGACCAGTCTCTTGCACATCTCCACCCTTCCCACCAGTCTCTTCGTGGCTTCTTTTGCATATCCATAGTTACAGGAGTTCTGTTCAGCTACACTTCAGGCGATTCTCAATGATGGCTGTTCTGTAGTGTAGTTCTAATTTTCATGTGGTCTTGAGAGGAGGCAAGCACCGAGTTTACCTGTTCTGCCCATGACCCGACCTGGGCATTTCTCTCTAATAAACCATCAACTGACTTAAAGGACCTTGAATTTATGTTGTACCATATATTTCTCCAGATGATCATTAACTGCCAGGCAGATGTTATTGCTTAATCACTACATTCCCACAGAGATTAAAGGACTCTAGGGATTATTTTTAAAAGGATAAGAACTCTTTGATTCTGGTCCCAATCCACAATGTTCAACCACTAAGCCTGGTTATTCTCTAGAGACGTGTATTCCAGAGAAGAGTTCACACATTTTAAAAACACTGCCTCACACTGATAGGGTAAAAGACCTGAAAAACATCTACACTTCATTCTTTCTCACGTAAACACTGACCTAAAATGCACTGACCTTAGGTTGCTAGGAAAATATTCACTGTTTTTTGCAATATAACAAAGTATATTATTATTTCACAGAAGAAAAAATGTAAACTACAATGTATATTTTTCATTATTATTGGTTGCGAATTTCATGTAATTACAAACAAGCTATTAGTCAATTTGCTGGGCAACAACTTGAAGATCTAATGCCATCGCTTGAGTGAGACCAAGGTCAAAACGTGTCCTCTCTGATTACTTTTGTTTGAACCAAGACTTCAAGCGTCATTATCACCACTATCCAGAGTAATAAAGTTTACCCTTCACACAGAATGCTAAGTATGGTTCATATAAAATTATAAATCATCATGAGTCCTGGAAAACAATAAGTGAACATCGAATGGAGAATATGTAGTATCATCTTCAATATATACATTTAATGTCTTGTGATTCAAATACATGTTCTTAGCTTATATATAACAGGAATAATAGACTTCAGCTTATTATTATATTGAACTATATAAAATTGTAATATTTGGCCATTTTGAAATAGAAAAATGGCAGTTTTATACGGTTCAACCTAACACTTCTATCCATTTTACCAAGGGGCAATGATAATGCAGAAATCTTTCTGTACTACTCTCTTTCTTCCTCTCTAAAAAGCAACTGATTATTCTCTTGCCTGGTTCAGATAAAGTTCTACTTTAGTTCTGTAATCCTAAAAAACTGATACTATGTACACTTCATTTTTTATCTATAAAAGTATGAGAATATCAACTATGCTTATGGGTTCACCTTGAGAAATAGATGATTGAATAACATACTTTTGGTATATGCTCCAAATTTGTTATAATACAAAAAGTCTTGGCTATGAACAAATAAAAAATGATGTAAACTAAAGGATATAAATGATATCAAAAACATTTATAATTCAATGTTTTATTAAAAAGCAGGATTGAAAAGATATAGATATTGATAAAAATTTTAAAATAAATATGTGCATGGGGAAAAGGCTGAAAGGAAATAGATACATAATTTAAAGTTATAATTTCTAAATAAAAGAATTAGTGGGTGATTTTCACTGTATTCTTTACAATTTTCCATAATTTTTCAATCTTCTACAATTTTAAGAAACAAAATTACATCAGTAAAAACTGGACTAAATGGAAGGATTTGTCATTTTATTAAACAAATGACTCAATATTAAATATTTTAACTATACCCAATAAAACTAAAAGCTCAATGGGAATTTTTTAATCAAGAAAAATATTCTGAAGCTCTGGGAGAACATGTGCACATAATTATCCAAGACAATCTTGAAAAATAAGAATTAAGTGGAAGAGTACCACTCATGACACTAAAATCTAAAGGGTCTGCTGCTAGCACCACACAAGCAGACAGATCAGTGTAGCAAACTAGAGCTGAGAGAAGGCCAAAATATTCTTAAAAAATTGATGCAATGATAAAGAGACATTTTTAATTACTTGGAAAAGGATGAATTACTTTCAAGATGTTGTTTGGTTACTAGGCTAACTATTTCAGTGAAAAATTACATTCTTAAATCGTATCTTATTCCAAAGTAAATTTCACTGAAATTCAGGGTCTAAATATTAAAAAAACTATAAATATAAGAGAATATTTAATAACTTTTAGATCTTGTATCATACCTTTTCTAAAATAATTTCCATATATATTCAAGATTTAAAAATTGTAATATGAAACTGCAAAAATATTAAGAGATAATATAAGTAAATATTCTTATAACCTTGAGGTAGAAAACCTTTTAAGGATAACATCAAACTCAAACAACCCAAACTGATACACAGGGTTAATAAAATTTTTAACTTCTTCGTGGTAAAAAGTACGAATTATAAGTTCAAATTTAAGTTATAAGCTGTGCCAATATGTAACACAAGATTAATAGTTGTACTATAAAAGGAACTCTTACAAATCAGTTACAAAAAAAAAATCACGAGCTTAGAAAAACTGAAAAAAGAACACAAAAAGAGTAAAAGACAATTTGGAAATGAAAACTACATGGGGAAAATAGGCTTTTAAATATGATAGACCTCACATTAATCAAATAAGCAAAGATTTTAAAAGAAATAATATTCACTTATTATATTTCAAATATGAAAAAGAATGATAAACCAGTATTGGAGAAGGTGTGCAAAAGGGGACACGTGTACATGGCTGTTTATGAACTGTGAAGAAAAAATCTGATCGAATATTTACTGACTAGGCAAGTCTACTTCTAAAAGCACAGTGAGGTGTGAAAAATGTATGTTCAAGAATAGTCACTGCAAAGCTGTTTAAAAGGGAAACAGTTACTGATGGTGATTAAGAGCTTGGGGCTGAGGAGCCAGGCTGTCTGGGTTCAGAATTCCAACACTAACCTCTTCCTAGCCATGTGACTTTGAGCAATTTAAGCTTTCTGTGCTTCACTTTCTTTATGTGTAGAGATAACAATAATATCATAATACCTGCCTCATAGGGTTTTAAATATAAAATTAGCAAATAAACGAAAAGCACGTAGACCACTGCCAGAACTTAGTAAGCACTCAGTAAACATTACCTATTCTTATTGCTGAGAAAAAAACCATGAAATGCATGACCTGCCGAGTGGCTCAGTTGGTTAAGAGCACGAGCTCTGAACAACAGGGTCACTGGTTCAATTCCCACATGAGCCAGTGAGCTCTGCCCGAGCTGAGCTGCCAACAGGTGGCAAGATGGCTCAGCTGGTGAGAGCACATGCTCCTAACAACAAGGTTGCCAGTTCGACTCCTGCATGGGATGGTGGGCTATGCCCACCTGCAACTAAGATTGAACACAGCACCTTGACCTGAGCTGCCCTGAGCTGCCATCGGATGGTCAGATGGCTCAGTGGTTAGAGCATGCGCTCTTAGCAACAAGGTTTCCAGTTCAACTCCCACATGGGATAGTGGGCTATGCCCACCTGCAATTAAGATTAAACATGATACTTTCAGCTGAATGGCTGTGAGCTGCAGACGGGTGGCTGGATGGTGACTGGACTTGGAGCTGAGCTAACTGTGCCCTCCACAACTAAGAATAAAGGACAACTTGGCTTTTTCCCCTTCCCCAACTCCCCAATAAAATCTTAAAATGTTTTTTTTTTAAATCATGAAATGCCGTATAGTGATGGCTTCAAAAAAGTATACTGATCAAAAGGTCACAATGCTATGCTATAAATAGAAATGATGACGTAGAATTATATTTATAAGCATATGCCATGATAGATGACATTAAGTTTTAAATAAAGGTTATGATGCAGTATGTTGTTACTGTATTTTTAATCAAAGATAAATGTGTGTGTGTGTGTGTGTGTGTGTGTGTGTGTGTGTGTGTACGCAAAGACTACAGAAGCACGTAAACTGAAGTGTGGTCTGATCTGGGTAGTAGAATTATGGATGATTTTCATTTTCATCTTTTTGTTTTTTTTGGTTTGAAAAATGTTTTTCATAATGAACAAGTTACCTTTGTAATAAAAAATAAACATATACCCATTTTGCAAAAAAGGCAACTAAAAAGTTAATTATCACAGTTACTGTGACAGTGGGACTGTAATACAGAAACACAGGCTACGGAGTAACCACTGGAAAGGGCAGGAGTAGGTTTTATCACAGAAAGGCCGAACTTTCCAATCACCAATTATCTATTATGCTGGGTACATGTTTATGGAGGATGACAATATAAATACAATTGTGTTAAAATTAAATGAACAAACTGCATTTTATGAACAGATACATTAATAGGTTTAAATGTAAGACTATGTGACACCAAGGTTTGGGTTTGATTTGAAAAATGTTGACTTTTTAACACACATTATCTACACTTTTTAACACAAATTATCCATTTTCCATCCCAAATAAATTACCTAATATTATATCTTAAAGTACTAGAAAAAAAAAGAAAAAAATGAAGCCCAAAGTCAGCTTAAGGAAGGAAATAATAAAAATTAGAGCAGAATTAAATGAAATAGAGAACAAAAAAAAAATACAAGAAAATTAATGCAACAAAGAGCTAGTTCTTTGAAAAGGTTAATAAAATTGACAAATCCCTGGCTAGACTCACTAAGGAAAAAAGAGAAAAGACACAAACAAAATCAGAAATTAAAGAGCTGTTACAACAGATACCACATAAATACAAATGATCATACAAGAATACTATGAAGGACTACATGCCACCAAATTCAATAACCTAGAAGAAATGGACAAGTTCTTAGAAATATATAACCTTCCTAGACTGAGTCACAAAGAATGAGAAAACCTA
>NW_017732220.1:327986-329088 GCF_001890085.2 Hipposideros armiger | reverse complement strand
CAATGTTACCCCTTAAAATTGTTGAAGTACAACACTGCTCACCATTTGTTAAGAAAATAGATTTTCCTCCTGTATTCGAACACTCCTATGTCCTTAGGGCAGTTTTTCAAGAAAACAGAGCCTGAGTAAGGATGAGGATGTTGGTGCATTATTTTGGAAGTAAGAATGCAGGGCAGCACGGGTGAGGAAAGGAGGCAAGTAGGGATGGGAAACGATGTAAATGTACACAGCTATTTCACAAATAACTCCAAAGACAAACAACAGTTAGCTTGACAGATGCTTCGTTTGGCAGCCTGGAATTCACCAGATGGACTGCAAGGATAAGCCAGGGATGGAGTACTTCACGGGCGAGAGAAAGAAGGGAACCACCTGGTTTCCTCCTGACCCGTTTCCCATTATCAAAGCTCACTCAGAGGGATTTAACTGGACTTCCAGGTTGCCTTATCTGGCTCCTCTGACAGCCCATCAGAAATTCAGATCCTAGTTCAGGGTCCAAAAGGGATGGGGTAGCCAGAAACTCTGAGCAGGTGGCTGGTTAACCAGCTGCGAGGGAGCAGCTAAGCAGAAGGATCCAGCACTCCCAAGGTTGGGGAGATGTCAGTCCCTGGCCCCTGGAGGCAGACTAGTGAGTGCCAGGCAATCTGAGGAAGTCGTAAGATTTGTTTCCAATACAAATATTAAGTTGAAGAAGTTGGTTTATATTTAGAAGCTTTATTGGACAAGAAAACTATTTTTCTTTAAATAGTAAAGAGCGTATTTAATACCGTAAGAAGCTTATACTATATGTAAGAAGAAAGTGAAAACTAAGACAACTGAGGTAAGAAGAATGTCATATCTCTCATCTCATGTTTCTAAGGAGCCCACTTCATTATGTGGTATAATGGGCCGAATCCATAGAACCTGACCTTTCCCTTAATGCAATTTTAAATGTATTTAGTTAAATGCGCATGTATTTCAACACTACGAACTGTCTACTCTACACCAGGACTTACTCATGGTCTTGCTTAAGATTCAAAGAAAACTCTGTAGGACCCATTTTATAGAAAATTTAACAGAAAAATAAATAATGCAGAAAGGCAAACCTAACAAGTGGCAGAACAAG
>NW_017732220.1:317027-318786 GCF_001890085.2 Hipposideros armiger | reverse complement strand
AGATATGGACAAATAATTTTTGACAAAAGAGCCAAAAACATACAATGGAGAAAAGAAAGCCTCTTCAATAAATGATGCTGGGAAAATTGGAAAGCCACATGCAAAATAAAGAAACTAGACTGCAATTAGTCACCATACACCATAATTAACTCAAAAGGGATAAAAAACCTATGTATAAGACCTGAAACAATAAATTGCATAGAAGAAACTAGGTGCTAAACTGATGGACCTTGGTCTTAGCAAAGATTTTATGAATTTGACCCCACAGGCAAGGGAAAAACAAAAATAAATGAATGGGACCATATCACACTAAAAAGCTTCTGCACAGCAAAAGAAACCATCAACAGAATGAAAAGGCAACTAACACAATGGGAGAAAGTATTTGCAAACAACATCTCTGATAAGGGCCTAATATCTAAAATATATCAAGAACTCATACAACTCAACAGCAAAAAAACAACAAACAATCCAATGAAATAATGGGCAAAAGGCTTTCGCTGACCCTTCTCCCAAGAAGACATACAAATGGCCAACAGACACATGAAAACATGCTCAACCCCGCTAGCTATAAAGGAAATGCAAATCAAAACCACAATAATCTACCACCTCACACCTGTAAGAATGGCTATTATTAACAAGACAAGAAGTAACAAGTGTTAGAGAGGCTGTAGGGACAAAGGAACACACATACACTGCTGGTAGGAACATAAATTAGAACAACCACTATGGAAAATAGTATGGCGGTTCCTCAAAAAATTAAGAATAGAATTATCATAAGATCCAGCAATCCCCCTTCTGTGTATCTACACACAAAATTTGAAAACATTTATTTATAACGATATATGTACCCCCATGTTCATTGCAGTATTATTCATGGTGGCCAAGACATGGAAACAATCTAAGTATCCTTTGATGGATGACTGGATAATGAAAATGTCATACATATATACAATGAAATACTTAATCAGCCATAAGGAAAAATGAAATATTTTTCCTAATTTGCAACAACATAGATGGGTCTTGAGAATATCATGCTAAGCAAANGGGATTACTTAATCACAATGAAAAGCAGTATAGAGTTTCTTTTAAAAAATTAAAACAGAACTACCTTATGCCCCAGAAATTTCAGTATTAGGTATTTATCCAAAGAAATAAAAAACACTAATTCAAAAAGATATATGCACCCCTACATTCACTGCAGCGCTATTTACAATAGCCAGGATATGGGAACAACCAAAATGCCCATCAATAGACGACTGGATACAGAAGACATGGTACATATATACAATGGAAATGTGCTCTGCCATAAAAAGGATGAAATCTTACCATTTGTGACAACATGGGTGGACCTAGAGGGTATTATGCTAAGTGAAATAAGTCAGACAGAGAAAGACAAACACATATGATTTCATTTATGTGGAATCTAAAACACAAAATAAACGAACAAAACAGAAACAGACTCACAGATACAGAGAATAAACTGATGGTTACTAGATGGGAGGGGGCTTGGGGGGCTGGGTGAGAAAGGTGAAGGGATTAAGAAGAACCAAAAAGTCACAATGATTTAAAGCACAGTATGGGGAATATAGTCAATAGGATTGTAAAAACTACGTATAGTGTCAGGTGGGTACTGGACTTATCGGAGGGATCACTTCATAAATTAGATAAATGTCTAACCACTATGCTGTATACCTGAAACTAATATAAAATAATACTGAATGTCCACTATAATTAAAAATAAAGTCACAGGGACATAAAG
>NW_017732220.1:310559-312904 GCF_001890085.2 Hipposideros armiger | reverse complement strand
TGACGGCAGCTCACGGCAGCTGCCGGCCAGCCCCACTGCAGCCTACGCTGTCGCCAATGACTCACGGCAGCCCAGCTCCAGGTCGAACTGTTGTTCACCATCTTAGCTGTAGAGGGTGCAGTGTCACTGGCCCTCATGTGGGATCTGAACCGGGGCCCTGATGCTCAGAGCTGGCGTCCCAAGCCAACTCGTAACCAATGTGCCACTCAGCCAGCCCCAGGTTAGATATTTTTAAATGCCCTATTTGGTGAAAGTAAAATGTATTTCCAGAATTTTAAATAAGGTTGTTTGAAATATTACAAATTATGGTTTCATAAAAAGGCATATCTGCTTTCTTCAAAATTGGGTTAAAAAACTAGGCTAAAATGCCCAATAGCAAGATGGAACTTCTCCAACCTAAACTGGTTGACTTTTCAGCCTGAAATATTCTTCTGTAGCCCAGTAATTTCAGGCAGTGGTAAAGGAAAAGGAGCATGTGATGATATTAAAAGCAAAATGCCACCAACTTACTGAAAGCAATTGGGTCCAAAGACAGTGGCAAGATTGTGGACAGTCATGCGATTCTGCACATGGTGCTTGGCTACTTTTGTCAAGAACTGGCACAGGTACTTGAGGAGGCCATAGTGGGTATCTGGCAGCTCTTTTATTAGGTCTCTTAAGCTACTTTCCTGAGCATCATTTTTGTCATCTGAAAAGAAACAGAAGAAAAAATGTTCTCAGTCATATTTCACAGTAACAGTAACAAAAGCACACAGGTATATTAAATTCTAACATTTTATTCAGAAAAAAGAAATTTCCTAAAGACAGGTAGGCTATCAAAAAAGAGGCATTTTCCAGGAGGCCAAAGGCCTTCATCCCATCCTTGGTGGAGAGAAGCTGCAGTAAAACAGCGGAAATGCTGCCAAAGAAATGCAAATAGGATGTTAAGCACTTAGAGGGGAAGACTCTGAGGGGCGACTTCCCCCACTGTATTCAGTCAACAAGCTGAAGTGAACCAGGAAAGAAAATTACAAATATGTGCCAGGATCATTAATTTGTTATATCTTTTTTTTCCTGTCTCTTTCTTCTCAAGGCCTGTGTTACAAATAAGAAATTGATAAGCACTTACTGATTTCTATTTTTAAAGCTTTTTTAAAGTACAAGAAAAAAAAAATAAAGTGGCATATATGTGTAGCCACTACCCAGAATTAGTAAATATTAACTTTTTACAAAAAAAAGGCATTTTGGTCTTTTCTTTGCTCCTTAAGCATTCAATTTTTTTTAATGTTAAAGAATTCCTGACTTATTCAAGATATCCTGAAAACCACGAGCTTTAGTCACTGTATAAAATGGGCTCAATTGTGTTTTTTGCCCGAAATTGACAATGGTTGGGTTTTTATCCACAGTAGACTCTTCCATTTGATTTCTGTGTTTGAGTTTGTTACTTCTTACATGTAAGTCACCAAAGGTTTACTCTGCAGATAGGAGTAAAAAGAACAAATACAGCTTTGTTCTTTTGAGTTTGTTAAAAACAAGAATCTCTTATTTAAATAAAATTTGATACAAGAGACCTGCCTGAGTCACCATGAGTGACACTGAACTTAGTGATTAGGAATCTGGGCACAAAGAAAACTAAAGGTTTAATTTCTATGTTGCCTTTTAATTTCTCACATGTCACAGAGTTTAGAAATTGATACATGCCTCTCATACAAAATCCTAATAACCTTGTATACAGCCAAAAATATCTAACAATGTTTCAAAATTCACAGACATATGAAAAGGTTCTCCTTATTTCTCAAAGATTGGTTTGTTTTGTCAATATTTAAACACAATAAGTTGCTATCGTAAGTAATTTTGTACAATGCTTTCTATTAGAGAAAAATTCAAATCTTTTTTAGCAACTACTTTAGGAGAATAATCATCCTTTAGACAGATGTCAAAGAGAATGAAAACTTAATCCAGTTACAAATAATACACAGCAGCTTCTTTAATTTTAGATAGGTCAGCAGCTTTGGCCAGTCAAGTGAATAAGAAACACAAAAGTGAGGCAAATGAGATGCAACAGAAGATTAGTCAGCATTACAAAATACATGCCTGACATGCTGCAGGAACTGAAAACGGAGAAAACACAGAACATCACATCAAGTGCCACCAAGTAGCTGCAGAGCACAAGATGAGAACCCAGGCTCAGGAGCCACTTCCTGGGTAAGGATCCTGGCTCTGGACCTACTACAGTAGTCCCTCCTGACACTCCATTTCACTTTCCCCAATTTCAGTTACCTGAGTTCAACCGTGGTCCCAAAATATTAGATGGAAAATTCCAGAAATAAACAATTCATAAGTTTTAAATTGCGCGCTTGTCTGAG
>NW_017732220.1:304402-305334 GCF_001890085.2 Hipposideros armiger | reverse complement strand
CTGTGAGGGAGTTTTTAGCCAGTAAACAACTGTATTGGAACACCCTCCCTACTCACCTGGTCTGGCCCTCCATGACTTCTTTTAAATCCCCTCAATGCCCTCTTTGCATATAAAAAGTGATTAAAAATGGGTTTAATAGATGGATATACTCTTAGGACACACACTTAAGACACACTTTTAAGACACAAATAGTATGACAAAATACTACAGGAATAAAGAGACATCTGTATCTCAAATATATCTTAAAGAAATGTGGAATGATTTAATCCATTTAAAGAACTAGCTGGGTCAAAGTGTTAAGTAGGAATCGAATTACAGAGAGTTATTTAAATAAGAAAAGGATTACTTGGTGGTAGGAAGGTAAGGATACTAAGCAATGAAATTCCACAGAAGGGCCTCAGAAATGGAAGTGAAATGCACCTTTGCAGATGTTTAAATAATTTTAACTGTTTTAAACTTGCAGTTACTTCTACAATTAAATTGAAATAAAAATTATAATAATAGGTTATAATTCATGAGTCTTGAAAGGTTTAAGAAAACTTTGAAGATGGAATAATGGTTAATAATTAAAACAGTCATCATTTTCCTTAACATCAATCTTTTCCTAGAACAAGAACTAACTTTCTCCATTAGGGAAATGTGCCACTTCAAATTATTCAAGTTTTCTTGAAAGATGTCACTCACTGTTGGCTAAATTTGACCCATTTCTCAAGTTAAGACACAAACATACAACAAGCATAGTATATATAATGTACAGAGACAATTACTCGGCACTTAAAAGAGACTGACTGTACCATAAAAACTTTTGTTTCAGGATAAATACCTAAGAGTGGAATTGCTGGGTCATAAGGTAGTTCCATTTCTAGTTTTTTGAGATACCTCCATACTGATTTCCATAGTGGCTGCACCAGTCTGCAGTCCCACCAACAGTG
>NW_017732220.1:252642-302146 GCF_001890085.2 Hipposideros armiger | reverse complement strand
GCACACTTCGACTTTTCAACGGTCATGAAGTTATACTGTACTTATAATCTTAGCCTCCAGGAAAAATAAAATAAAACTGGTGAAATGCTAATCTCTATCATGATGTATCTCAGATCCATGAGAAGGTCAGCTATTAAAGGAAGTAAAATACTCAGCTTCATGGCGCCAGATTTATTGAAGTAGCTTTTATTTCCTCATTAAGCCTCACAGAAGGATTTATGAAAACTTGCTAATTTATTAGACAGAACAATGAGCCATTGCTGACTATGGAGAGGAAGAGCCGTCACAAGCCTGAGAATGTGGATAGCCTCTAGGAGCTGAGAAGAAACAAGCAAGGAAACGGGGACCTCAGCCCTCCAACCACATGGAACTGAGAACTGCCAACAACCTGAACAAGCCTCCTGGAAGCAGCTTCTCCTCCTGAGCTGTCAGATAAGAACCCGCAATGACACACACCTCAATTTTGGTCTTTGGAGACCGGGAGTAGAGAAACCAGCTGAGCTGCCACACTTGCTCCCAGAACAGTGAGATAAAAATTTTGTGCTGTTGTAAGCCACTAAGTTTGGGGTAATCTGTCAAAGCAGCAATAGGAATCTGATAAATCCCCAGTTAGAGATTATTAGACTGATAACAGAGATGAATTAACTCGTCCATGTTCACACCGCTACCACGTAGCTGAACTGCAGTTTGAATGGGCAGTCTGACCTCACAGCACATGCTGTGACCAGTGCCCTCTAACAAAGTTAGCTGTTATTATTATAGTTATTACAGAGCACTGAGCACACTGCTTATACATGTCAATATTTAAGAAACGTTTCCTGAATCAATAAACAAACACACAAAATTGATGAGTAGCAGGAAGTGGACTCTTTAATTAATTTACAATAAATTACAATTTAGGTCCTGGGGGTATGTGGGCAACGACATATTCATAAAAGCTTATAAGAATGTCTGGGCACAAATGTTTTATAAAATACAGGATAATAAACAAAACATGTATTACATTTCTTTCTAAATATGCATTTACAGAATGGGAAAAATAACCATAAAATGCCAGTGCACTGGGTTAGGCTGGATTTGACCTCTGCACTTCATTTCTCTGGAGCAGGGTCACTTCTTTAAAGTGATGAGAGGCTCCTGTACATAATTACATCTTATAATTAATGGAGTTGCTGTTTTTCCATGAAAAAGGAGAGGCTATACTTTTACAGCTCTCTCGCAACCCTTGCCCATGATAAAGCTCTGCAAGGCCTCACACCAATTTCCCAAAGGGCAAGATGATAAAGTGAATCACAGAAATTAATTACAGTCTATTCTTAAACATTACTAAGGAAACTACCAATCTCACCATTCTGATTAGCGTCTGCAAGATGCAGAAGTGTGTTTATTGCCAACCTAGCCAACATCTGGACTGAACTCCTGCTCCCAGAATGAACCCGCATGTTGAACCATGTGACAAGTATTTGCTTGAAGTAACATGCAGGCAAAGGCCTCAGGCAGAACAGAACATTAGGTGACACTTTACATTTCAATCCTGTAACAAAAACGAACTGATGATACCAAAACTGCAGGACAACAAATTTGTTCTGGGAGCCCTTACTCAGGGCTGAGTGCTTGTCAGTGGGAATGTGGCATAGATAAAAATATAAGAAACACGTGAAATAGTCTATCTGAATTTCAGAACTGGGAGATTTAGGCTAGATGTTAGACAAGCATTTCACAGCTGAAGAACCTGTTTACAGGAGAATCGGAAAAACAATCATAGCACATAGGAAGGGGAGCCTCTGACAATACTAACACACTAATCTTCAACAATATTGGCAATATCCCACCTAAATAATACTTGGCTTTCCCTGTGAATTTAGTGCTACATTAAGTGGGAAAAGAACAGTAAGTGTGTATTTACAGTAAATAAGTCTTTAATATGGAAACCATATAATGCTACCCCTCCCCACCGCCCACCCCCCACACACTATTGATTCAGCTGACACTGCTGCTCAAGTTGTAAGTGGACTGATTTAGTGTCCGATCAGTCAAATCATCAAGCCCTGCATTAAGCCCAGTTATTTAAGTCTATTTTGGATGTCTCCTCCTTTTCTCGTAAGTTTCCAAATTTACTTATGGATTCAGTGTAGAAGTTGATTATGTCCATGTCCATTCAGTAAAGTAGGTGTTTAGAACACAGCTTAACAGAGTTAGGGCAGAGCTGCAGATGGCTAGCAAGCTAACCATTTGACATCCCTTCAAATTGGTATTCTATACACAATTTTTTTTTTTTAAAGATTTTTTTATTGGGGACTTGTGGGATGGGAACAGCGCTGGGGAATTGTGGGAAGGGGAACAGACAAGTTGCTGTCCTTTTTGTTCTTCAGTCTAGTTGTGGAGGATGTTGCTTCACTGACCCAAGTTGGCACCATCATTGCGCTCTTCCCGGGTGAGGCAGATCAGTCGCTGGCTTCTGGATGGCCACTCACTGCGGCTGCTGGCTGCTCATGCTGGCTGCTGGCTACACACGGTAGCCCATGGCAACCCACTGCAGCAGGGGCTGCAGCCTATGCCGTCACTGGTGACTCACAGCAGCCCAGCTCCAGGTTGAGCTGTTGTTCAGCCATCTTAGCTGCAGAGGGCAGTGTCACTGGCCCTCATATGTGGGATATGAACCAAGGCCCTCTGGCGTCCCAAGCCAGCTCTTAACCAATGCACTACTCGGCTGGCCCTGTATACACAAATTTTTAATATTTATTTTATGTGAGTTGACTTTCTATTAATACAAGCTGGACA
Source organism: Hipposideros armiger (assembly GCF_001890085.2). NCBI lineage: Eukaryota > Metazoa > Chordata > Mammalia > Chiroptera > Hipposideridae > Hipposideros > Hipposideros armiger. Next base: position 299,365 of record NW_017732220.1, on the reverse strand, counting down.
CTTTAAAAAACAAAACAAAAAGCAATTCATTTGTTGGCTGTTCTCTCTTTTCCAGCTCAATCCAAATAAGATGCCCCTCAAATAAAAGCATCAGTGAAAAATGCAAAATTCACTGAGGATGTCACTCAGTTCACAACAATGCATTTCAAAAATCCCAGACAGAGATTATCTTCTTGGCCTTGGAGAGGTGGGTCTCCTCTCTCTTTTTCCTCCCAAAGCCCCAAATCTTCCTGTGACAAAATTCTATTTGTTTATATTATGAGGATGACTAAAGTAAAAAACACAATAACAGGTGTTACTGAGGATGTAGAGAAATTAAATCTTTCCTTCCTTGCTGATGGAAATGTAAAACAACATAATTACTTTGGAAAATTGTTCCTTAAAATGGTAAACATAAAGTCACCCTTTGACCCAACAATTCCACTCCTAGATAGACGTCCAAGAGAAATGAAAGCATATGTCCATATAAGGACCTGTACGTAATTACTCATAACAGCTTATTCATAATAGCCAAAAAGTAAAAACAATCCAAAGTCTATCGTGAATGAATGGATAAAGTGTGGTACAGTCACACAATGGAACGTTAATCAGCTATAAAAAGGAAGTACTGGTATATGTTCCAACTCAGATGAACCTTGTAACTTACTTAAGTGAAAGAAGCCAGTGACAGGAGGCCACATGCTGTGTGATTCCATTTATATGAAATGTCCATAATAGGCACATCTTTACAGACAGAAAGGAGATTAGTGTTTGGCTGGAGAAGGAGTGGGGGGAAGAAATAATGGGGAGTGTCTGCTACCAGGCTTCCAGTTTTGTTCTGAAGTGATAAAAATGTTCTAAAACCAGATAGTAGTGATGGTTGCACTCTGTGAATACACTAAAAACCACTGAATTGTACATTTTAAAAGGGTCAACTTTATGGTGTGTGAATTATATCTCAATAAAACTGTTATAAGGAAATTCTGAGGTCTTTAAAATCAAGTATGAGGAACACATATAAAGTTTATCTACTTTTCCTCCTAATACCTCACTAAAATAATAAAAGAATTTTTAAAAGGTATAAGCAGTCAAGAGTAATGAGAAATGAAGAGGACAGTCGATGAAAGATTTCAACAAATTTACATACACACATACTTCAACACCAGTTGCTCTAATGTAGAATAATTTTGCTCAGTCATGGCTTCTCTAAGTTTGCATCGGGTTGTTGAAAAAGTCAAGACATATTTTGTCTATGTTTTTCAAAGGTCATGTATTTATATAGAGAACAGAGATCAATCAATGATATATTGCCCATTTTGTTCGATAACATTTTGCCATCTTTCAGTGAGCTTCATAATTCCTCGTTCATAGAAGGACTTGTCTTTATTTGCGAAAAACTGAACAAGGTGCTCATTTACAGCCTCATCTGAATTGAACGTTATACCATGTAAGGAGTTTTGAAGACAGCAAAACAAGTGGAAGTCTGATGGCGCAAGGTCAGGAGAGTACAGTGGGTGTGGCAACACATCCCATCCAAGCTCCAATAATTTTTGACGGGTGATCAAACTTGTGTGTGCTCTTGTGTTGTTGCAATGGAACACAACTCCTTTACAATTAAAAAGCTCTGGACGTTTCTGGATGATGGATTCATTCAAACTGTCCAATTGCCAACAGTACACATTCGAATTGATTGGTTCCTTGGTAGGAGCTTGAAAAACACAACATCTTTAAAATCCCACCACACTGAGAGCATAACCTCTGATGAATGTCTGCTTTCGATGTCGTTTGAGGTGAATCATCATGTTGGGACCAAGACGGTTTGTACATCACACTGTTGTAAACAATCTACTTCTCATCACCAGCTATCAGTCACTTCAAATAAGAATCGTTTTCCTCACAATTAATGAGCATATTGCAGATGTTTATACGTGCTATCAAATGAACTTCTTTGAGTTCATGTGGAACCCAAATATCGAGCTTCTTATGTATCCAAACTTCTTCAGGTGGTCGTGAATGCTTGAATGATGGATGTTCAATGTTTCTGTAATCTCTTGTGTCATGTAACGTAGGTTTGACTCAATCAATGCCTTTATTTTGTCATCATCAACCTCGGTGGGCCTCCCTGACTGAGGAGCATCATTGAGATCAAAATCACCAGCATGGAATTTCGTGAACCATTGTTGGCACTGACGTTCTTGTAGAGCATTGTCACCATAAACTTTATGCAACTTTTCACAAGCTTGACATGTGTTCTTCCCTTTATGTAAGTAAAACAGTAAAATATGGCAAAAATACACAGTTTGGTCTTCCATTTTTAATTTGTTATAAAAATTCCAAAACTCAACCAAATCGCTGAATTTATTTTCACAATGAAGCTAGAACTGTCAGCTGTCAAATTACATAGCAATAACATAGATGCGAATGACTCTAGAACTTCCAAAACGGAACTAGCGCCATCTGTCGCAAACATGTGTCATGACTTTTCCGACAACCCAATAGAATTCCACTCACTGCTTAATACTATCTCACAGTGTCAAAGGCAATTACAAGAAAAATCAAGATTTATGGTTATACTCAGAAAAGACAAGACCATCTATTTATCAGGATCTACAATCTTAGAGATCACCGAGTATTATAAACATGAATAAGGCTTTTCCTGTCATGTGGAACTGATGGAAGCAGAGCCAACTGGAATGTCATCAAAATTCATTCCAGTGAAGGTTTCACACACTTGAATGACTGGCACCTTGGACAGATATGCAGATGACAACCTTTCAATCCTGCTCTGCATTTAGATCTTTACCCCGCAGAAAATAATAGTTTATATATTTGGCACTGCTTATAGAAAACCTGAAAGGCACATATTGAAAATGAAAAGGGCTTAAACTTGTAGTTTAATATAATGATTCTGTTTTTCATAGACACAGAAATTTGTGAGGGTTGAATAATTGCAAAAGAAACGGAACTTCTCAGTAAGAAGGAGTTAACCTAGGGGCAGAAATATGTCATATGCTTCCTATGGAGCTCATATTATCCAAGCGGTTAATAATTAGTTAATAACTAGTATTATAACAAGCCAACATTTGCAAGGCAAAAACCACTCAGCTAACCTCAAACAATGTAAAGTGGCATTATGATATATAATATGGACAAAAGGGCTTAACTCAAACTTCCTTAGTGAATTCCTTGCGTAATGAAGAAAAACAGAACTCAAGGCTTAAATACAAGTCAGCTAATTAAATTAGATTTCTTAATAATTAGGCATTGCACTGATTAAAATGGCCCTATTAGGGTGGCTTTCTTTAGAAAAACAGTTGCTGTCTAAATTATCAAATGCTCTTAAATTAAAATTCACAGGCACTTTACTTGCACATATTGCTTGCACAGCTGCTATTAAAATCAAGAATGGCGGGGGGGAAGGCAAAGGAAAATGGATTTAAAGAGATGAATTGATCACATGTTCTTCCCAAGACTCCACTAACATGACAGTCAAATAATGTTTAGAAAGCATAAGCACCCAAGGGCAAAAAAGAACAGCAAAGACATAAGTAGATGAGATTTCAAAGACATTTGGAAATGAATGCAAGTGACTGAAAATAGACAGATTCTGGAAGAAAGCCTCTCGGTCTCCAGGGAGCTTGCCCCCAGCCCATGCACCCAGGCAAGTGGGCAGTGAGGCAGAAGTGCTGAGACCCAGTCTGCATAACAATGGATTCCTGGACACCTGAGAGAGTTAAGGGCTAGAGTGAGGAACACAGTGGAATGTGTGAGGATTAGTGAAAATCTGCTAAGAAATAATGGGTCCATGAGCACACTTCTCACTTCTCTGCTTTTGAAGAACTTGATGATTGAAGAGAAAAATATGTCCTCATACTGACATTTTGAATCCCCAAAGAAATATGCTAGATTTTCCTCTATCTATCCCCAATATCTAATTCTCCTAAAGTGCAGCACAAGCCCAATGGTCCCATATACAAAATGTTATTCTTAAATCACAACAGACAAGAATCATCATATGTTTGAAAAAAGATACAAAAAGAAATCCCACAAACAGAAATAACACAAGGAAAAGAAGAAAACAAAACCAAAACCCCCAAAAGCTTTGCTAGTATCCTCAGAAAGATAAGAACAGAATGCTACAAAATAAGAACAGAATGCTTTGAAAAAGAAACAGAACATGGATATTAAAATACAAAGCTAAAATTTAAAAACCAAAGTTGACACATTTTATAGGAAGCAGAATCAAAAGACAGTGATAAGATGTGTAAAGCAACAATATAAGAAGTATGATACAGGAACATTTCCCAGATCAAAGGACAGTATTTTCTAGATTGAAGGAACTTAATGCCCAACACAATGAACCAAGGGACTCCAGGAAACAGCAGGTCCAGGCAGACAGGTCGGGGGAGCTCAGGATGAACTCTATAATCGGTTCAGGTGGGAGCAGAAAAAAGTGGGCCAAAGAGGACTCATCCCAGAAATAAAGACTTGATAAATTATTTGATAATTTTGAGGGGAAAAAAAAGTTAACAGTGGATTTGTTGGAGCAGTTTGAAGAAAACTGCAGACAGGTTTATAAAAAATGATGGGAGTGAAAACATAAGATGAATATGAACATCAGGCAATCCTTCTCACACACATACACACACCCTTACATGGTCATAACAAGTCAGACATTAATATGAATTCAGCTAAAATTGCAATATAACAATATTAGGAGAAATCATTTGGAGGAAACGAATGTAACAGAGCTAATTCCACATATTTCAGTAGCAGAAGCAGTAAGATAATGTCTAAAACTGAAAAATCAAGGTAAAACATTATAAGTTTATTATCAAATGGAAGCAAATACCAAAAGAATGTCTAAACAAACGAAAACTGGTTTCCTCTGGGGAAAAAAAACTGAGAGATGTCAAAAGGTGTGTAGAGGTTTTCTTTATAAATCTTTTAATTTTATTTGATTTGGTAATAAAATCATATTTATGTATTACTTTGATAAAAATATTTCTTTACATAAAGGAAAATATGTCCAAGGCAATGAAGATGATGAATTTTATTCAGGGTAATAAAATTATTTAGAAATGTGCCACTTCAAAATTTGAGTAACAATTTTACAGAAAGATTACCAAATCCAATTATATTTATCCCTCTCCCAACAGTACACACTGTGCTCGATGTAATCACTTGCTTCTGTTTTCCAAATCCCTTTGTTCATGTAATCCTTTCTTCCTAGAATGCAAACCGCTTGTGGGAATTCTACCGGTTGTCCGAAGCCCAGCTCAAGGACTCCCTTCCTTTTCCATAAAACCTTTCTAATCGTCTGACTTAGAAATGATTACTTCCTCTCGCCCCACTTTATTCTGCGTATCCTGGCTCTCTGTGGATGTGCCCTATTTCCTTAACAAAACTGTAAGCTCACTTCTGGCAGGACAGTATCCTGATTTTCCATGTGAGAAATACCAAAGCTGATGCCTTCATTTCAATTTAATAGTGGAAAAGCAGTTTTTCAATTACTGATTTCATACTAACAAAAGGAGTCCTGTTCTATATGTAAAGTGCAATATATATTCGCAGGCTTAACCTGTCATTAAAATTACATAAAATATAAAAAATAAAAATTACTGATAACTGGTGACCAACGCAAAAAATATTCCGAAATGAATTTGTGGAAGGCTTAGTTCATCGTGTGTGATTTACCAACTCTACCAGCAATCAAAAGCTCAAGTAGTTTCAATTAAGGTGGGCAAAATTTTGAAACCTTTATCTTAACTCCAAAATAAGCCCATTTTTAATCCTTTTCCTTCCTCCTTCCTAATCATTAGGCAGGTAAATGCATGCATTCTTCTGTATCTCATAATTTTTTTAGAGACAGGAAAGTTAGGAGACAGAAAGGGTCAAGGACGGATTATAAGCTTGAAAGTAAAAAAGTGGAGGGAATCACACACTAAATGGCTTGTCCTCTTACAACCAAGAAAACAAGGAACTGAAGTCAGGGCCAAGGATGAACTGGGATATGAGCATGGGGAAGAAAGACTGCGTTTAAAACATGGATACTGTGTTGCATCTCTAGAGATGGTGATTTAATTGGCCTAGGGTGTGATTGATCTCTGGGGTTTTTTAAAGCTTCCCAGGTAGTTCCCATGGGCTCCCACAGTTGAGAAGCACTGGCTTACCATTAATTATTTGTTATATGATTGGCATTGTTCAATCTCAGGAAGTAGACACTACTATGATCTCCATTTAACAGCTAGGGAAACTAAGAGTGGTGGTTTTAAAATGTCCAAAGAGCCTGACACTTCTTCCTTCAAAAGATGAGAGCTTAATTCCCCTCCCCTTCAACAACAGGCCACGTTAACAACTCACTCCTAATGAACAGAATGGGGTACAAATAATGCTATTTGACTTCTGGGACTAAGTCATTCAAAGAATAGTTTCCATCTCTCTTGAGCTGCTCACTCTGGGGGAAGCCAGCCCATAGCCTTGTGGCCAGGCCTGTATGGAAAGGACGAAAGGCCTCTTGCCAAGAGGCAGCACTAAATTGCCAGTCAGGTGAGGCAACCACCTGGGAAGCAGACCTTCTAGCCCCAGTCAAGCCTTCAGATAACTGCAGCCCTTGCCAACCCGTGACAGTAACCTCCTGACAGACCCTGACCATTACTGCTTGGCTACACCACACCTGGATTTCTAACCCACAGAAACTGTGAGGGAAATTAAATGTTTATTGTAGTTAAAGTCAGTAAATTTTGGAGTATTTGTTATATAGCAATAGATAGCTGGTGCCTTAATGCACAAGAAAGTTAGATAACTAACACAGCTAGCAAATGGCAAAGTGAGATTTGAAACTAGCCAGAATGGACTCAAAGCCTGTGCTCTAGGCCACATACCATAACTTCTTTCTTTAAAATGAAGATTATCCAGCCTATACCTCGTTAGAGCTGCTGCTGGAGTACTAATCTGAACAGTGAATAATCACTTAATACAAGGAATAAATTCTCAAAGAGAATCAACATTCAAACACACACACACACAAAAACATACAAAAAATGATCTTTATAAATAAAGAAAACATACCCCAGTAACATTTTTTCCCACCGCAGATCATTTATTCTAAACTCATCCCTTCCTCTTAGCTGTGCTAGTCATTAAAGATTTCTAAGACAAAAACATATCAATTCTGTAGTAATGATTTCCATCCCAGAGACGACCTAATTAGCATCCACTGTAGGCTTTTTACTAATTTTTACTCGTATGTTTATTAAATTGTGATAAATTTTTTAAAAGCACAGTGTTATGGATTGAGTTTTGTCCCTACAAAATTCATATGTTGAAGCCCTAACCCCCAGTGTGACTGTATTTAGAGATAGGGCCTTTAAGGAAGTAATTAAGGTTCCATGAGGTCACAAAGGTGAGGGCTCTAATCCAATAGAACAGGTGTCCTTATAAGAAGGGAAAGGGACACCAGGAGAGCACGTGCACAGAGGAAAGGTCATGTGAGATACAGTGGGACCGTAGCATCTGCAAGCCACCGAAAGAGGTCTTACCAGAAACCAACCCTGCCAGCACCTTGATCATGCACTTCCAAACTCCAAAACTATGAGGAAATGAATGTCTGTTGTTCAGGCCATCCAGTCTGTGGCATCATGTTATGGCAGCCCAAGCTGACTAATACACACAGTATGATGGGAAAAGCTTGGGCTCTGAAGTGCCACAGGTCCCAGTTTTGCACATAGCTACTTGCTCTTTGGTAAGTAACTTATCCTCACTGAGTTTCATTTTTCTTATCTATGAAATATTGTAGGAGTAGGTGTGATGGGTTATAGAAGCCACTCATATGTAAAGCATCTAGGAAAAATCTTGGCACAGAATAGGTACTTAAATCATGATAAAAGGAATATAACATTAGCTTATTCTCATCTGTTTATAGCTACAGTATTGTTCAAACACAAGTGATGCTGAGAATGCTAAGTATAAACACTGATGAATCGACATAGATGACCATGAAATTCACCCCCTTCCCCTTCGCACTGACATTCATTTTACTCATCTATTTAAAATGAGCTCCTCATCAAGACCCCACAATAATCTTCTCCTCTCGACTTCTGTTATTTGTACTAACCAGTCAATTGTCAAGATGCCCAACAGGACCTCTCCTCTTTCTTCAATAAAAAACAGCTAGATCTCCAAGATAGACAATGTATAAAGCCCCCACAAAGAAATCATCATATCCTATCAAGCTAATAACATCCGAGCCTTTGGGCGGGGTCTCAAATTCAACTGGTAGGGAAGGAGCATTAGTCAGCCACAGAACCCTCCTAGAAAGTTGACGACTGTTCCTTTCTGGACATAAGATCAGGTCTTGCAGGCAAAAGCATTTTAACATGTAAGGCCCCATCCTAGGTACAGATAGAAAAGAAAAAGATTTGAATTACTAAGGACGAAAGAACAGTAGTTGCCTCAGGTCTTGTCAAAGCACAGAGTTTGCAGGGAGTTCTTCCTGGTGCTAATTCAACCTTGCCTCAAAACTTCCTTAATTTATTAGTTTCCACTCACAACAGACTAACACCGTCTGCCACCAAGTTCCCTGGGCTTCACCAAAGGTATGGCCACCCGAGGCCAGCCACCACACTACACCTCCCTGACCCACTGTTTTGCAAGTCACCTAAACTCAAAACCTTAGACCTATCTTTCACTTCTTTCTTACTCTCATTATCTAATTAGCAACCATGTCCTGTTCATGTTTCTAATGTCTCTCTCTGGTGACCTTCCTTTAAAATTCCATCACCAGCTTCTATTTGGGATGGTGAGAAAGTTCTGAAAATGGATAGTGGTGCTAGTTGTACAGCATTGTGAATGTACTTCATGTCACTAAACTGTACATTTAAAATAATTAAAACGGTAAATTTTATGTTATGTACACTTTACCATAATTAAAACACAGTCCATCGCCAAATATCCAGCAGATACAGTTCCTTAGGACCATGACCTAGATTTCTGCCAGTCTTCTAGATGTTTTTCCTACACCCACACATTCCCATCCAACCATCTGGCACAGCAGTGCCGAAAATATTGCTTCTATCATATGACTTCTTTCTTCAAAAATGTACTGTTTAAAGATTAATTACTTAGCCAAACATTCAAGACCCTCTACCATCTACTCTCAGCCTACTTTTTAAATTCTATCTTTTGCGAAGCGCCTGTAGTTATGGGCAGCTCTGTCTTACACTGACAGTGCTTTGCTCATACCCCTTCCTCGCCTAGATTTTCCTCTTCATCCAAATTAATCTTATATACCCCAATTTTACTTTTAGCACAAAGTATTCTCTATCGTAATCCAGATTGATTTCCCTCTCCTTGTGATTACTGACTGGCTGTTCTTATCACTCATTTGTAACACTGTAGGACATATGCCACGCACATCCCACCTCCTCAATTAAATTGCACACTCCTTGAAATCAGGATGCTTAATCTGTTACGTCTTGATATCATCCTGTGTCTAAGTAGAAGGTACTAAATCTGATGGACTGATCCAATGCCAAGTAAGTGAATAACAACAACCTTGTCTCGAAACTTCCTTTCTAATTTGTTAGTTTCTATTCACAAAAGTCTGACAAACACCCTCTGCCAGGGTGTTTATTCAATATTCAATTATGAGACAGAAATATTTACACTTATATTATAGAAGATTTTTCAATAGAGAACATTGAAATAAAGGGTTTTCTAATTAATCCTAAATGAAATGATCCTATCCTAAAATCTTTTTATTGCCTGCAATTTATATCTATTCTCAAAACACACCTAAGATTAAAACGAAAAACAAAACAAAACATGTATTACTGTCCCAACAAGATAAGGATAAAAGATCAGCATCATGGGATATAGCCAAGCTGAGATAATTATACTGGAAACCTCAATTAAGGAAGGTGAGCTGTTGTAATCAGAGATAAGTTTAACATGACAACAGGAATGGATGACCACAGAAAGGTCCTTTACAGTCTCTCTCTTAAATATGAATTGTCAAAACCACACCTTTGACAGAACAAAAGGTCTTGCTGAAATCAACTTTAGACAGGAGTTGTTGATAAATACAGATATGCTGGTTTGCTAACTAAAAAATATAATCTCAGGGCTTTAGACACCAGACAAGTCTAAAGTTGATAATTTGTTATAAAAACAAAAGAATCTAAGTGATGTTCTTCCACACAGAAGGCCCCTGTTGATCTTTAAGACCAAAGATAATCACAGCATCAGGGATGCTCCCAGGCAGTGTCCTGACTGTTCTCAGGGCCAGTCTCAGTTTAGCTTAAATGTCTGAAAAAAAATATTTAGCTGGGGCTCCAGAGTTCTATCCTATGTACTATGGAAGAAAGGATTTTGATCTGAAAAATGTTAAGTATATATCAATTATGAAATAGCTTGCTCTTGACACAGGATATAATTCAAAGACCCATAACAATTTTTTTTTTTTAAGATTTTTATTGGGGAATTGGGGGATGGGAACAGTGCTGGGGAATTGGGGAAAGGGGAACAGACAAGTTGCTGTCGTTTTGNAAGATTTTCCCATTTTATAAAAATGTTTTCTTGGAATAATAAATTTTCATGTCTATCACGTATCAACTAAAAAGATCACATATACTGTTCGAAGGCCTGAATCATTTTGATTTTGGGGAAGAGCCAGAAGTCGCAGGGTGCCAGGTCCAGTGAATAAGGTGGATGAGGACACACCGTAATGTTTTTATTTGACTGAAATTGCCATATACCTGAAGTGATGTGTGACACCATATTAAGAATTAAGAATACCATATTAAAGAGTATGGCCAGGGTACCATGTAATCTCAGAGGAAATACCAGTCACTATGTGTTTGGTAGGCAGTTTCTCAAATGGCCCCAATGATCCCTGACTTGGTATCCACACCTACGTGTAATACTTTCCCCTTGAGTGTGGACTGGACCTAGTGACCTGCTTCTAATCAACGGAATGTAGCAAAACAATGTGATTAAATTCTAATCTCACTTCTGGGATTAGGTTATAAAAGACTAATGTCCATCTTGCTTGCTTGTGTTGTCTTCCTCTTTCTCTCCCTTTAGCTCTTCGTACTTGCTAACGCTGATGAATCAGCTGCTATTTATTTTGTTAGCTGCCTTAAGAAGAGGTGGCACGTGGCAAGGAACTGAGGGCAGTTTCTGGACAACTGCCAGTGAGTAACTAAAACCTTCAGATCAACAGCCCACAAGGAAATGAATCCTGCCAACAACCACGTGGATGAGCTTAGAGATGAACCTTTCCCCAGTCAAGTTCTAATATGACTGCAGCCTTACAAGAGACCCTAAGACAAAAGACACGACTAAGCTGTGCCCAGATTTCTGACCCACAGAAACTATGAGATAATAAACATTGTTGTGTTAATCTGCTATGTTTTGTGGGTAATGTGTTATACAGTTACATAACTAATACGATATGCCATTCCCTTTAATACTGCAGAATATCAGCTACTATTGGGAAAATTCAGCTTAGTCATTTTAAAAACTTTCAAGGTCTGTTTCCTCGACTCCACAAAGCTTCATCTGTAACTTCAAAAATGTATACTGGTATCAAGCAGATAGCACCCAATAAAAGAAAATCCCATCTTTGGTCAAGGCCCAAATCCTGAAAATTTTGCACTCTAGTCCTGTATCTACCCAGCTCCTGAGCCTGTTTTTTGGCCCAACAAATGCCCCCAGATCAGATTTCAGTGTTTTTTCTAGCTTTGACCTTAGGTTTTCTCTTCCAACAAGGTTTTTTTGACCCTTCTCTCAAATAAATATACTTCTAGTTATTCCAAAATAACCACTCAGCTCCAAGAATTGGCTTTGGTTTTCAAAGTTTCTGATCCCACTGGACCTTACCAGTGGAGAGATAAATTATAAATGGAAGTAACAAACATTAATGCTTTTCAACCTTTTTTTTCCCACCTCCATTCCATTTATTTGCACAAATCTCTCTCACCCAAACAATTCTTATGATACTCAGTGATTTTCAACCATAGGGAGTTTACCCCTGACCATGGCTCTGTTACATTCTGGGAGAAAGAATCCATTAGTTTTTTTAAAGCCCCTTATGAACTTATATCCAATACCCACATGAGGCTTACCACGCTAGATAAGCTCTAAATTTTCCTACTCTAAATTTTTAGGACATGATGATTATAACAGAAATGCTCAGAAGAAGAAGATATTTAGAAGGCTTAGTGGAGTTACTGTCATACATTTCTGATACTCTCATATTTGATTTCATGGGTTAATTATGAAACATCAATTTAATAATGGTTTAGAAATGAAAGAATTATATAAGCTAAATAACATCTATGCTATTGAAAACTACATTTTTGTACAACTGAAATATTTACTTCAAAATAGTATGAAGACATCATTACAAACTAAATATGCCAGAAGTCAGAATTTGCCTGATTGGCCCAGAAAGTAGTACAACAATATGTAAGCATCTTCTGACACCTGGTGGTGAGTGGAGTATCCTACACTATTTAAAATTTCATATTGCACAGTATCTTCATGCTAAAGAGAAGGGATTCGGTAACTTTGTTACCAAGATTAGTTATTTTAAAATAGTATAAAGATGAGATGCCACATAACTTATAAGATTTTTCTTTGAATCTAAAAAAAAGGAAAAAAAATTTTATTTTTTAAGGGAAAAAAGTTCAAAGTCTGTTTAAAAGGCCTTGATATAGGCCCTAATAAAACCTTTCCATTCTAAAATTCCTTTATAATAATAAAGAGTTCCCCTCATGTCAAGTTGTTAAATGTCTGCATTTAATTAAACAACAAAGCATGACCACAAGATCTACCACAGTTAAATCATAAGACCAAGCATCCCTGTACCCATACCTGATAGAAGTGCCTACTCATAGGTGCACAATAAATCATTGTTGACTTGAAAAAAAAATCTACAAAACTACTACATATAACTAATTGCAGTATCTTCTTGCCTTCAAACTTTATACCACCCTTCAAACTTACACAGGCTCTTTGGTTTGTTTATTAACGTGATAGTTTCAAATACAGAAAGGGGCTACTGGTTATCTACACAGTAATTAACTATATAGCCTTTCAAAATACAGGGTAGGTGCCCTACCCTAGGTTGCACAGTCAAGGTTCTGATTCAGTAGCTCTGAGGTTTCGCCAATGCATGGGAATTCTGAAAAGATTCCTCTAGTGATTCTATTTCACATCCCTAGTTAGGAATGATTTTGCCCACTAAAACATTTAGCTTGTTTTACTTGAAGACATCCTATTAGAGTATACTAAGGGTATGCTAAGCAGAAGTAGAAAAAAAAACAATCTGCAATTCAAACTTTACCAAATTTTCATATATTGATGGTTTGAATACAAATTGGTTCAACTCTTATAGCATGAATTATAAACACACATATCCTTTGACCCAGCAGTCCACTTCTAGAAATTTGGTCTACAGATACACTCATAGTGCTTAAAATGACAAATGTTAAAGTTAGTCCTTGAATCTTTTTTTAAATGATTTATTTCCAGTTATAGTTGACACTCAATATAATTTTGTTAGTTTCAGGTGTACAGCATAGCAGTTAGACATTTATATAACTTACACAGTGATGCCCTCGATAGTCAAGGACCCACCTGGCACTATACATAGTTGTTGCAATATTATTGACTATATTCTCTATGCTGTATTTTACATCCCTGTGACTATTTTGTAACTCCCAATTTGTATTACTTAATCCCTTAACCTATTTCACCCAGTCCTCAAACGCCCCTCCCCTCTGGTTTATTCTCTATATTTATGAGTCTGTTTCTGTTTTGTTTGTTCTTTAGATTCCACATATAAGTGAGATCCTATGGTATTTGTCTTTCTCTGTCTCACTTATTTCACTTAGCATAATGTTCTCTAGGTCCATCGCCTGAATCTTTCTTTGTAGACAGCAAAAGACCAGCAAGAATTAGTACCCATTGGTATGTGACTGCTTAAGGAAAGGGTACAGAGAGTGGAACAGTACATGGGGAAAAGAAAGAATTAAATGAGTAAAGCACTTTATGCAATATGGAACAATCTCCAAAATATACTGTTAAGTAATTTTTAAAAAAGAAATTTGGCATTGAGTTGACAGACTATCAAGAAAACTATTTAATCTGTGAAACAGCTATGAGGACTGAAATATGAAACAGCAGGGTTGTCTTTAAGGAAATTGCATCACAATACTTCTATATATTAATGTACAGTAGAAAAGGGAGATAAGGCTACTGTAACTGCTTCTGATGGGTCTGGAAAGAGCCTTCCCTGCAGTCTCCCGCTTTAGAGTGACCAGCTGCAGCCTGTACCCTCTACTGTAAGAGCACCACATAGTACAAACCAGCAAAAGCACAGTGACTCTTTATGTATTTTCTACCTGAATCACTAAAGAGAGAGGTTTCTTTCATAGAGGCTATACAGTCTGACACCTAAAGCATCCTCTATTCCCTCTACTTAGCGGCTTGCATACATAGCTAGTAGCTACTCCGTTAATGCCATCTTTATGGAACGTCTCAGATCTAGCCCCAGAGGTTTTCAGGAATGAGAGAATAATACTAATGAAAGCAAAAATTAGTGTCTCTGCCCCATTCAGAATTTATCTGTGCGTAATCACACACCCCTATAGACTGCTATATAGGCAGTCTTGCTTTTAGAATGATACTTGCTTGCTTTGTATGATACATATCAATTTTTTGGCCATCAAGGAAACATGTCATGAATGAGAAGATAATTTACAAAGGAGATCTAAATTATAACAAAATATTAGCATAATGTAATATTAACAAAAGTAATAAAACAATATATTCTCATGATCCAATGAAAGCTATACTAGGAAATGTGATAAAAGCTTTTGAAATTCACAAGTATTCAAAAATATTCACAAGTATTAGTATTAATACTAATATTAATATTAGTAACTTAATATTAAGATATTAAGGAATAATATCTTAATTGGGAATAGAAATAATTAGGAATAATATTAGGAATAATAATTACTCTTATTAATACTAAATATTTGATTACTATTTTGTATTAAGCATACAATATTTAAATCTTTAGCTTTTGCAGCAATTGTTTTAAAATAATTTTCTGAAATTATTTCAGAAATAAAAGTGACATGAAGGGCATTCTGAAAATAATTTTCAGAAATTTATCTTAAAACTTCACATCCCTATGACATGGATACAATATTTCCTCTAAGAATCATTTAAAAAGGAGAAATGATTACTTCCTTGAAATGCTCATACATGTGAACATGCAAAAGTCCAGCTTCCAATAAACAAGTCTCAAATGTGTCACTTACCCAATGCCACTTATTGATACAGAAAGCTTAAAAGCCCTGTAGACAACCAGAACACACAAGTGGGTCTGCATTTTTTGCTTTCATATTTTAACACACTAATTTTCAATAGACTACAACATATAACATGGCCATCTCACTTATCCCATTTTTCAGTATATTACATGTGAATAGTTATACCGCTGCTTCAAAGGAATGTGGCTTTACTCCTTAATCTGGTTACAAACACTCTCTATAAATATATTTTCTGCTTTTCACTTGAACTTGGCAAAAATAAAGAAATGGTTTTTCAAAGTTAAATCATTATCCTTAATATATTTGGGAGGGAGAACTCAATAATGATTATGCCTATAACTATTACATTCAAAAATGAAGTTTCTTCATTTAAAATCATTTCATACTATAATCATAAATCAATTTTACCTCACAAAATAAATAGAATTATTTTAGGACTCAATTTTGTTTACAAGAAAATGAAAGTACACCAGTGACCTTTCAGCCTCAAAGGTCACTAACCAAATACAATTTACTTAAGATTTCCTACATAGAAATTAATGTCTTATTCGCACTCCTATTGCAGTCACTAGTTAGAAAAGAATTTCTTTGACCTGAAAGCATCAAGACTTTTCAATATTATGTTACTAAAGTATTCATATACTAATGATATTAGAAATTATATTTAATAATGATATTCCTAGTCAGTTTAGTATTATTTTAGGGTAGAAGATAAGGGCCTAGAGTAAAATACTGGGTTGCCGGAAAACTCATGGCGTATTTTTTCTATGTTTTTCATTGCAAAAATGCGTCATGATTTTTCTGACAACCCAATAGCAAGATGGTAGTTATGGAGGGATCACAACTACTTAAAAACTCATTTAAATATTTGCAGCTTAAACATTTAAAAGCTTAATTTTAGCTGAAAAATAAAATTGTTTTAATTCATAAAAGGATTTACTGTACTAACCCTGGAAGAGCTGAATGAATCGAGGATGTAAGGCTGAGGTGATCACGCTCTCTGGCAGCTCCCTCAGGAAGAGCTTTAACAGACTGGCTGCTGAGCAGACATCCCCGTCTTTCCCAAGCTCCACCGGCACTCCACTCTCGAACTTCAATCGAAGTTGTTCCACCACCTTCATATTGCCATTCACCCTAAAAAGGCCTTCCTGGGTGAGTCCTGTAACAATAAAGTAGACACACAGAAAATAAACAGAGGTTTCTCAGAGACGCAAACTCGAAAGAGTAACAAAAATTAAATCTCAGTACAGGATTTTCTGAATATTATAATAACCAAGCATTGAAAGATTTTCCCATTTTATAAAAATGTTTTCTTGGAATAATAAATTTTCATGTCTATCACGTATCAACTAAAAAGATCACATATACTGTTCGAAGGCCTGAATCATTTTGACTTTGGGGAAGAGCCAGAAGTCGCAGGGTGCCAGGTCCAGTGAATAAGGTGGATGAGGACACACCGTAATGTTTTTATTTGACTGAAATTGCCATATACCTGAAGTGATGTGTGACACCATATTAAGAATTAAGAATACCATATTAAAGAGTATGGCCAGGGTACCATGTAATCTCAGAGGAAATACCAGTCACTATGTGTTTGGTAGGCAGTTTCTCAAATGGCCCCAATGATCCCTGACTTGGTATCCACACCTACGTGTAATACTTTCCCCTTGAGTGTGGACTGGACCTAGTGACCTGCTTCTAATCAACGGAATGTAGCAAAACAATGTGATTAAATTCTAATCTCACTTCTGGGATTAGGTTATAAAAGACTAATGTCCATCTTGCTTGCTTGTGTTGTCTTCCTCTTTCTCTCCCTTTAGCTCTTCGTACTTGCTAACGCTGATGAATCAGCTGCTATTTATTTTGTTAGCAGCCTTAAGAAGAGGTGGCACGTGGCAAGGAACTGAGGGCAGTTTCTGGACAACTGCCAGTGAGTAACTAAAACCTTCAGATCAACAGCCCACAAGGAAATGAATCCTGCCAACAACCACGTGGATGAGCTTAGAGATGAACCTTTCCCCAGTCAAGTTCTAATATGACTGCAGCCTTACAAGAGACCCTAAGACAAAAGACACGACTAAGCTGTGCCCAGATTTCTGACCCACAGAAACTATGAGATAATAAACATTGTTGTGTTAATCTGCTATGTTTTGTGGGTAATGTGTTATACAGTTACATAACTAATACGATATGCCATTCCCTTTAATACTGCAGAATATCAGCTACTATTGGGAAAATTCAGCTTAGTCATTTTAAAAACTTTCAAGGTCTGTTTCCTCGACTCCACAAAGCTTCATCTGTAACTTCAAAAATGTATACTGGTATCAAGCAGATAGCACCCAATAAAAGAAAATCCCATCTTTGGTCAAGGCCCAAATCCTGAAAATTTTGCACTCTAGTCCTGTATCTACCCAGCTCCTGAGCCTGTTTTTTGGCCCAACAAATGCCCCCAGATCAGATTTCAGTGTTTTTTCTAGCTTTGACCTTAGGTTTTCTCTTCCAACAAGGTTTTTTTGACCCTTCTCTCAAATAAATATACTTCTAGTTATTCCAAAATAACCACTCAGCTCCAAGAATTGGCTTTGGTTTTCAAAGTTTCTGATCCCACTGGACCTTACCAGTGGAGAGATAAATTATAAATGGAAGTAACAAACATTAATGCTTTTCAACCTTTTTTTTCCCACCTCCATTCCATTTATTTGCACAAATCTCTCTCACCCAAACAATTCTTATGATACTCAGTGATTTTCAACCATAGGGAGTTTACCCCTGACCATGGCTCTGTTACATTCTGGGAGAAAGAATCCATTAGTTTTTTTAAAGCCCCTTATGAACTTATATCCAATACCCACATGAGGCTTACCACGCTAGATAAGCTCTAAATTTTCCTACTCTAAATTTTTAGGACATGATGATTATAACAGAAATGCTCAGAAGAAGAAGATATTTAGAAGGCTTAGTGGAGTTACTGTCATACATTTCTGATACTCTCATATTTGATTTCATGGGTTAATTATGAAACATCAATTTAATAATGGTTTAGAAATGAAAGAATTATATAAGCTAAATAACATCTATGCTATTGAAAACTACATTTTTGTACAACTGAAATATTTACTTCAAAATAGTATGAAGACATCATTACAAACTAAATATGCCAGAAGTCAGAATTTGCCTGATTGGCCCAGAAAGTAGTACAACAATATGTAAGCATCTTCTGACACCTGGTGGTGAGTGGAGTATCCTACACTATTTAAAATTTCATATTGCACAGTATCTTCATGCTAAAGAGAAGGGATTCGGTAACTTTGTTACCAAGATTAATTATTTTAAAATAGTATAAAGATGAGATGCCACATAACTTATAAGATTTTTCTTTGAATCTAAAAAAAAGGAAAAAAAATTTTATTTTTTAAGGGAAAAAAGTTCAAAGTCTGTTTAAAAGGCCTTGATATAGGCCCTAATAAAACCTTTCCATTCTAAAATTCCTTTATAATAATAAAGAGTTCCCCTCATGTCAAGTTGTTAAATGTCTGCATTTAATTAAACAACAAAGCATGACCACAAGATCTACCACAGTTAAATCATAAGACCAAGCATCCCTGTACCCATACCTGATAGAAGTGCCTACTCATAGGTGCACAATAAATCATTGTTGACTTGAAAAAAAAATCTACAAAACTACTACATATAACTAATTGCAGTATCTTCTTGCCTTCAAACTTTATACCACCCTTCAAACTTACACAGGCTCTTTGGTTTGTTTATTAACGTGATAGTTTCAAATACAGAAAGGGGCTACTGGTTATCTACACAGTAATTAACTATATAGCCTTTCAAAATACAGGGTAGGTGCCCTACCCTAGGTTGCACAGTCAAGGTTCTGATTCAGTAGCTCTGAGGTTTCGCCAATGCATGGGAATTCTGAAAAGATTCCTCTAGTGATTCTATTTCACATCCCTAGTTAGGAATGATTTTGCCCACTAAAACATTTAGCTTGTTTTACTTGAAGACATCCTATTAGAGTATACTAAGGGTATGCTAAGCAGAAGTAGAAAAAAAAACAATCTGCAATTCAAACTTTACTAAATTTTCATATATTGATGGTTTGAATACAAATTGGTTCAACTCTTATAGCATGAATTATAAACACACATATCCTTTGACCCAGCAGTCCACTTCTAGAAATTTGGTCTACAGATACACTCATAGTGCTTAAAATGACAAATGTTAAAGTTAGTCCTTGAATCTTTTTTTAAATGATTTATTTCCAGTTATAGTTGACACTCAATATAATTTTGTTAGTTTCAGGTGTACAGCATAGCAGTTAGACATTTATATAACTTACACAGTGATGCCCTCGATAGTCAAGGACCCACCTGGCACTATACATAGTTGTTGCAATATTATTGACTATATTCTCTATGCTGTATTTTACATCCCTGTGACTATTTTGTAACTCCCAATTTGTATTACTTAATCCCTTAACCTATTTCACCCAGTCCTCAAACGCCCCTCCCCTCTGGTTTATTCTCTATATTTATGAGTCTGTTTCTGTTTTGTTTGTTCTTTAGATTCCACATATAAGTGAGATCCTATGGTATTTGTCTTTCTCTGTCTCACTTATTTCACTTAGCATAATGTTCTCTAGGTCCATCGCCTGAATCTTTCTTTGTAGACAGCAAAAGACCAGCAAGAATTAGTACCCATTGGTATGTGACTGCTTAAGGAAAGGGTACAGAGAGTGGAACAGTACATGGGGAAAAGAAAGAATTAAATGAGTAAAGCACTTTATGCAATATGGAACAATCTCCAAAATATACTGTTAAGTAATTTTTAAAAAAGATTCATAACAGTGTACATGGTATGCTATGTTTATGTTAAAATGGAAAAAGAACATAAATATATATGCCTGTATATTCAGCAAATATCTTTGTCATAACATATCAGAAACTAGTATAGTAATATTGTTTCTGAGAGAGAAAATGAATGGTCAGGGTACAGGGTTTGGAGAGAGAGGCTTTTCACTGTATATCTTCCTATATTTTGAATCACATAAGTATATTAACTATTCAATAATTTTTAAAAATTAAAAATGCTAAATGTTTTTACATAAGCATAACCTCAAGAAGCTATTATTCAATTATTCTTGGGAAAAAGATCAGAACTGATTATGCCAAAACCAAAGTATTATTTTAGGTGGTCACATTTTGACATCCAAATGAATAATATAGGACAAACCTATTTCACAGATTAAATGAATTACCTAGAGATCCATGTGCATCTAAATCAGTAGGATACAGTTTTACTCAATACTGATTGTGTAAATGAGCTCTGTCAAAGCCCTCACATTATGGCTTCAAGATCTTGTTGGTCAAGGTCCCATCTTCCTGCCATGCTGTGTTTAACGCTTTTTGTGTTTAATTGTTTAAGAAATTTAAACAACTCCAGAGCTGTTCTAAAAGAATCTCACCCTTCTGCAACTATCTTCCTCTAAAAATAGGGAGGTAACTCCTGCGAGGTAAAAAATGCAAGCTTGGCTCTACAGTTTTCACAACAAAACATCATTTTGTCATCTACATACCTAGTAACCAGAGCAAACAGCTGGTTTTGTTTGTTTGTTTGTTTTTTTAGCTGAGCCATCCTGCTACCTGTTGGCAGCTCAGCGGCTGCTCAGCTCAGGCTGGACTCGAACCACTGTTGCTCAGAGCTCAAACTCTTGAGCGAGCTCTTAACCAACTGAGCCACTCGGCTGGCCCTACAGCTGTTTTTCAATTAACACAAAACACCTGATCTTCTGAGGTCTGAACTGTCTGCCACACAATCCCTGTCACAAGTTGATACACGTTCCTATAGATAGAGGAACAAATGCACAGTGCTTCTCAAGCATTTCCAATGAAGGAGTCTTCTTGGTAGGGGGAATGGACTTGTAACGTGGGAAGGTAGGGACCTGAAGCAAAGTGCACAAAGTAGAGAACTTCTTTGAAGTGCCAAGCTTTACCTTTAAAAATCCCCACACACTTTATAATCCACTTTGAATGTGTCTTGTTTTAGTATAGAAATGCTGTTTCAAGTATAGAAAATGATAAAAATTCCAAGCTTTTCATCAGAAAATTTCCTGCCCAAATCTTTTAATGTCTATTGATATTTATTATATAGTTTAGCATTCTCTCATCATACTGCCCTAGTTTGAAACCATGAACATAGGGGGTATGGAGGCATTCTCTCAAATTATCGAGGTTTTAAATTCCTATTTTAAATAAAATTATAAAAAAGCTGTAAGGCAACAGAGTTTGCAATACTGAAGAGAGATTTTTTTATCATGCAATGGACGGTTACTCTCTAATTATTTAACATGCTTAATTTTATCAAGAGTAAATGACACCCACCTTCATAGCAGGATATATATCACTTTTTTTGGTATCCCCACTGAGCTTATGAAGGCAATCAAGCCACCCAACAAGTTCATAATGGACCTCAGCTGAGATACTCAAAAAGTGTAGTACTATTACATTAAAAATTCTTGACTATCCGTTGGAATGGAATGACTCAAGAGAATTCACTATGAATATGAGAATAGCGTATTTTAACACCTAAAACTAGGAATCATTTCAAACTGAAAACCTCAGTAATTAAAGTGATTGCTCCATGGTAAATTAAATTAGTGTTGTCAAAGTAACATTAAGCAGTAAATTAATGCTCTTAATGTTCTTTTAAAAAGGAAAAGTACATTATGCAGTAACTTGATATTCTAATTAAGATGTTTTAGAATATTCTAATGATAGGTTATGAAGTGATTCACATGAAAACATTCTCCTTGTAGAACAGAACTGTGAAAATAACAGTGAAAACAAAACTTGACTTACCATGCTTGGTCAAGTACTCCACTATACTCCCCACAACAGCTGGAACGCCATTCTCAGTGAGGCCCTGCCGTTGAAGGTCTTGGAGACTGACTCCAAATAACTTTTTATAGGTAGGATTCCTCTGCTCATTTAGTGGCACTGCCACTATCTTTTTCATGTCTTCTTTCAGCCGAACTGTTGCTTTACTTTGCTTAAAAGAGCGTAAGAAAAAGGAGCAGTCAGTCATATTTACCACAGGAGGTTGCATGGCTACAACAGAATCACCTGGATTAAAATGTGTTTGAAGACACCGAGTAGTGGTCTTCACTTATTTTTTTACTTCAACTCAAAACATCAAACCTCTCTCACATGTTGCTCTGTGTTACCAATTGCACACACTGATACCACGGTGAAAAGGAGTGAAAAACAATGAGAAACCTAAAGCCACAACTTAGCTGTAGCTAAGAGAGGGAGCAATGCACTGAGTATCTAAGATATATTACTACAGTAACCAAGGGGTGTGACTCAGAAGTACCTGGTTAACAGGGAAATAAAACATTCATAAGAACACTGAAATTCCCTGCAGATTCTGAAAAAATAAAAGGTTTCTCAAGATGAAAACGTATTTTAAGGTAGCTTTAATTTGAAATGTTAGGAAAAAATACATATAAAAGTAGAGTGAACATTTATTTCTCTGACTTGATTACATCTGTGAATTTCTTTTTTTATAAAATGTTTCACAATTTTATTACAAAAGCAATACATGATCACTGAAGAAAAATTAGAAAGTGAATACAAAAATAAATAAACATCCTTATTTCTACCACCCAGAGATTAGCAGGTAACAATTTGATGACGATCTTCCCAACATCTGTGAATTTCTCAGTAATGTTTGGGGGCACATAAAAGCAACTCAATTCTCTTTGAGGTTCAAAATGCCACATCTCTGATTGAAAGAGCGACATTTCATGTATTCGCAATTTAAAAAGTTTCAACAAGACTGTACATATTACAAATAGAAAATGCAACTTACAAAAATAAAGAAAAAAAAAGAAAATGCAACTTACATTCAATTAATTCAAGTTATCAACACAATGAAAAATCCAAACAAATTTCCTTCTTTTAGCAGAAATTTGTCCCCTAAGAAGTATTATAAAAGATAAATTTCAATATGGTTTAACATAACTAAATGACGGTTTTTTTAAAAAGCATTTGTTGGGCCAGCCGAGTGGCTCAGTTGGTTAAGAGCTTGCTCAAGAGTGCGAGCTGGGAGCAACGGGTTTGATTCCCACATAGGCCAGTGAGCTGCACCTGAGCTGAGCTGCCATTGAGCCGCCAACAAGTGGCAGGATGACTCAGCTGGTGAGAGCACATGCTCCTAATCACAAGGCTGCCTGCTAGAGATGGTGGGCTATGCCCATTTGCAACTAAAGACTGAACGTGGCACCTTGAGCTAAGGTGCTGCCTGGGTGCCTCCAGGGATAGAGTACATGCTTTTAACAAGACTGCTGGTTCGACTCCCACATGGGATGGTGGCTACACCCACCCGCAACTAATTGAACACAGCACCTTGAGCTGAGCGGCATGACTGGACCTGGAGCTGAGCTTGCTGCGCTCTCCACAACTAAGATTGAAGGACAACAACTTGCCTGTTCCCCTTCCCCAATTCCCCAACACTGTTCCCCTCTCCCAATTCCCCAATAAAATTAAAAACAAAAAGCAAAAAACATTTGTCCTATATAAATGTTATGTATCTGTAAGTCTAAACACTGAAAAGAAAGATGACAAAATGTAAAATGTGAACAATTTGAGGACAGAGGTAGCAGACTGGGTGAAAATCACTTTTTAATTAAAGAATGAATATAGTAACTGACCAAAGTATAAATATTGTAAGTGCAAGCTCATGTAGCTGTTACAATCTAAATGTAGAAATATTACTTTCATTTTAGAGCTGAGGAAACAAAGATCAGAATGGAAATTTGGTAAAAGTCACAGAACTAGTAAGAAGAGGATTTCATTTGTTCTAAGTCCATGTTCCTCTCTTTAATTTAGATTTATATTAATGCTATAGTGCAGTTTGTACATAATTGTAACAAATTATGACAAATGCTATATGTGACCCAAGACAATTACACAATGTTAATTTCACAATCTTGATTTTGAGTAGCATCCCTATAATCTCAATTTGATTTTGAATTTTTAATCTACATAATCAGACCAACTTTCATTAAGATATTTGCATTTTCAATAGGTAATATTTGAAAGCCAGACTACCTAGTGAAAATTCAGCAAATGTAAAGTTACAATATAGATTTAGTATCTATTAATATTATAGATAAGGCAGAGTGTTACTTACTATAGAGTAGTAGTATGGGCAAGAACTATGATTGCTGTTACCAAGGAAATTATGAATTTATTAATTAAGTTAAATTTGTAACATCTAATGACTTTTTTTTCTGGTGGGGTTAAAAATAACTAATTTCCTTCAACTGAACACATGGGAAATTTCAGTCAACCAGGTATATCTGGAAGGTAAGCAGCCAAAAAGTATCTAGTATTAATGAAACTTTGAAAATAGTCTCAAATGTAGCATTAAAAACAGCTACAATATGAGCTTAAATTATACAAATTTTATCTTTTATTTTATCTTCTTACAGAGACAATACAGCAGAATGATTTAGTGCATGGCTCGTGGAACCAAGCTCCTGTTTTGAATCCCATTCTGATGCAATTAGCTGTGAACCTTGGACAAGTCACTTAACTAGTATGCCTGTTTCCCCATCTATGAAATGGGGATACTAAGAATTCCTATCTCATAGGAATATGAGACTGAAATGAGTTCATAACGGAATGAGAACAGAGCCTGGCATGCTCAGTAAGTACTGACTTATAATCATCATCATCATCATCATCATCATTATCATCATTCTTTTTCTTCTACAACACTATTATGATATCTTCTTTAAAAAAATGGAGAGAGCGAGTTGAGTGGTTCATTTGGTTAAGAGTGCGAGCTCTGAGCAACAGGATCACTGGTTCGATTCCCACATGGGCCAGTGAGCTACGCCTGAGCTGAGCTGCCGCTGAGTTGCCAACAGGTGGCAGGATGGCTCAGCTGGTGAGAGCACATGCTCCTAACAACAAGGTTGCCGGTTCACCTCCTGCATGGGATGGTGGGCTATGGCCACCCACAACTAAGATTGAACACAGCACCTTGAGCTGATTGGCTGCAAGCTGCCGAATGGTGGCCGGATCGGGACTGTCCTTGGAGCTAAGCTATCTGCGTCCTCCACAACTAAGACTGAAGGACAAAAACTTAGCTGTTCCCCTCCCCCAATTCCCTAATAAAATCCTTTTTTAAAAAAAAATGGAGAGATACTTAACCATTCGTGTTGCCTTACAGCTATGTCCATGATCGCCCCCCCCCTGCCCCCGCACTAACCCCTGACCCGAAAGGTCCTGAGGAAGTGTCTCGGAATGACGGAGACCCAGTGGAATGATATCGGTAAAGCTTCCTCTAGGGCAGCGGTTCTCAACCTTTCACAGGGGAAAACACATATTTTCTATGGTCTTAGGAACCGAGACACCGCTCCTCTATCCGTCTCCAGGCCCACATGCAGATACGCCCACATATGAGTACCCGGCGACCCCTGTGAAAGGGTCGTTTGACCCCCAAAGGGGTCACGACCCACAGGTTGAGAACCGTTGCTCTAGGGAGTGTCTCGGATCGACTGAGACCCGGTGGAATGATATCGGTCATCTCCCTTATTTGGAAGGACGAGGTAGAGCAACGCTGTCCTAGGGGTTGTACAGGCTGTATGAAGGCATCGTACATGTTGGAGTACAGTGGGAGCTGGTTAATGGAAAACAGCCTTAAGGCACGTGACACACGGGTCTTTGAGTAATCCAGTTTCACTTCCTTGAAATTTTCTCAGTAAAAGCCATGCAACGACCCGATTCGGGACTCAGTCCACGAGGCTGATGCCCCCTGGTCCCGCGTTAGCCTTATCTCTGCCTCTTCAGCTCTTTCACTCTGTGTTGCCCCCTCCCTCTCGTTTCCCACTGCCCTTGCCACGCAGGACGTGACACATTCGTACACTCAATGTCTGTGTGGACTACAGGCTGCTGTTTAAGATGGCATCATGGTCAAGACATGTTTAGATAGTAGATAGTCTGATGACCTAACCATACAGCTAAAATGATAAAGATAAAATAACTTTGTATTTAAGTATCAGAATTCCTCACGTTTTTATTAGAAACCCTGTCTATATTGGAGTGTAAAACCTTGAGTCAATGTTCTTGGCATTAATAGTTGCTGCTCTGCATTCTGTCACATAGTCGGAGTTGCAGACAATAAGTGGTGCCTCCTGTTAATAGTATAAATAAGCAATCCTGGCATTATGGCTTAGAGAGTTTCCAAGAGACATGCAATTAACCTCACACATTTTGGAGTGACTGCAAATTAAACTACCTGTTGACTCAATCTACAGCCATACTACACAGCAAATTTATACGTAATCATAATAATAAAGGGACATATGATTATTGTTTTTAATTGGTAATCTAATTCAGGTTAATACTTTTGAAAATGTAAATATTGTTTTTACACCACCACAATGAAACAAAACAGCTATAGTTCCAGAGACATCTGAATCAATCCTTCAGTGGCCAAAAATACCTATTATAAAATTTTGCTCATCTACCCGCTTGGTCAAGGAGTCGGCTAACAGGCCACGATATTGAGATGCTGTTAGTAGTTTAAACCTAAACTATAATACTACTCAGTAGTTTATACCTAAAGTATTAAAAAATATACCAAACCTTAGAACAAATATAAAATATCTTTTCTGGTAAGTAATAAATATTCCATAGTCCCTTAGTCATGAAAAAAATAATTGTGGAAATGAAAAGTTATTTATGATTAATTCCATTTAAACTGAAAATTTTTTTTATTCTTATACAATGATTAAATCACTACCTCTTTATAAACGTCAATATCTATGGAATTTTAGCTTCTCATCAAATATACATCGTACCTTTCTTGACATAATATAAGCTAAAAAATCACAACAGTTACTAATTGTGGTATTCTGAAGCAAACTTAACTGTTTAACTTAGGTTTGCATATTTTCTCACACATCACTTGAGTTTGAAAACTGGACTATATGGGTGTTTGGGTACATGTGTAAAAGCAACATAGGTTCCCACATTTAAAAAGACAGACAGGATAGCTTAAGGTTTTACTGCTAGAAAAAAACCTTACAGGTCATTTAGTGCTTATACTATCATCTTAGAAATAAGAAAACGAGGACCCAAAAAGTTGTGGTAAACTCAGTGAAAAGGTGCTGGACCTACAGCCCATTATCTCATGAATTGCATACCAATATTCTTCTCTATAATTAAGTGTTGGTGGCCTTGTTTTTCTATGCCTTTGTTTTTGATAGCTAACAAAATGCATGCACTAGGACTGTAGTGGGTATTTGTTGGTTTGGGGTTGCCTAGTCTTCATGTTCCCTTTTTTTTTTTCTAGTGACAAATCCTGACTGCCTTTTGGGGAATGACTGTACTCTCTTCGTGAACAGCTCTGATGAGACTGCCACTCAAAATGACTGCCCCGTCTTCAGCAAAGCCTGGGCTTACGGTCCCCACACGGTCAATCAGGTCCTTTCTCTTGCAGGCCACTGAAGCTGGAGTGGACTGTCACAAAGACAGAAAAATGGTTGGGGCTGATTGAATCCAGCTGCAGTGCTCTCACAAGCTGGTTCGATTAACCACTAGATTAACTCTTGCCACTTGCATCACCAAAGCTGCTGTGGCCCTTTAGCTGCTCTTTCTGATACTTGTCTTTCAGCTGTCCCTTCCATGTGGGTGAGCCACTCTATAAATTTCCAAGCAAGTTTCTTGGGGCTTTAGTTTGCCAGAATCCTTTTTTACTCTATACACACACACCCCTCTAATTGATAAAACTACTTTTTAAAAATTAAGAATAATCAGAGCAAATAAAAAAACAACAACATAAGTTTTCAGAAAAAAAAAAAAGAAAATCAGAATGATAATGATGGCTAACATATATGGAGTGTTTACTGACTATGTTGATCACGGTCTCAGACACTTCAGATGACTTCACTCATTAAATCCTAATAAAGAAACACGAGAAAGGAAGATGCTTCTGTGATCCTCATCTTACAGGGGCATAGAGGGGCCATGTGATGTGCTCCAGGTTGCACAAGGACGTGGTGGAGCCAAGAGTCACACTCAGACAACCTGAGTCCAGAGGCTACGTGCCGAACGCTGTCTCCAAGTGGGAAGTGGGGAGCAGCAAAAAGCACATGCTGGGGAGTCCAGTGGACTTGCTAGAATGAGAAACAAAATTCTTCTTCTCCTAGCAGAGGAACACAGGAATATTTATGTTCCTTGGTCTCCTTAAAATAAAGTAGGATATGCTCAGAAGCAACATCAATATTTCTGATATCAAAACCTGAATAGAGAATATTTTCATCAACCTAGTACACAGGATGAGTTTCAGAAGCCTGGAGTTTTATAACAGCTAACATTTACGGAGTGCTGATTTTGTGCCAGACTCTGTTATCAGTGCTTTAAAATTAACTTCTCTAAATCTTAAAACAACCTTATCAGTAGGTACACTTACTATTCCCACTGGGACAAGAAAACTAAGGCATATCGAAAAAGAAACTTGCCGACATTTACATGACTAAGTTTTAGAGCCAGAATGTACTCTCCCCACCACCACCCGTGCGTTGGCTCAGAGCTGGGGCTCTGAACCATGACACATTACTGTATTTCCAGAACTTTCAGTATTGGTCGTTTTATAAGAGCCCCAGAGGAACAACACTACATGTAGCTCTGTTTGCAGAGCTTAATACAAAATCGATTTTACACTACTGAAATCAATGGCCTGTATTTCCGTAAGGCAATCTTCCAAGAATTTAAGTACTATGAATTTAAGGTACTTGGAAGGGGAATCAGATTACGTTGATGGGTAAATGCAGAACTGTGCGTTAAAACTCTTTGGAACTGGGCCGGGACTAATACACCTAGCCAGAAATGCGTAGACTAGAAAGCCACTCCACCACCAAATAAAATGGGTGCAAGAAAAAGCACAAGATAAACCAGAGACATCTTGTTTCAGAAAGCAAGGAAGTGATCAAGGACCAATGGCGCTTGTCAAAAAGACCTGTGGGCCCATTTAAACAGGCTCCTACTGGCCAAATCTGGGACAGTTAGGGCACCAAGGTAACAACTCTAAGCAATTATAACATAGTGTATAAATAAAAATCCCTGACTAAAAAGTAAAGGTCCTCTTTACAGAAGAATGCCAAAGCTAAACATGGCAAGAATGGCAGAATCAGAAAAATCACCATTTTCCATAAATCATGTAACAAATGATTCCATCAAGGATTATCAGTGGATACTAAAACATCAGCTGAAAGGTTGCTGGACAACAGAATTTTCACAGCATCAAAGATCACATACTACTTGAACCTGAAAAAAAAATTATCCTTACAATTGATACCTGGGTGTAATCGCCTTAACTGAAAAAATCAAATGTATTATTTATCATGAGAAGAACTGACATTATGTGCTCCTGATGTGATACAATATGCAAAACACACCATTTATATTCTTGCTACAAATGTTTAAATGGATGCTAATCTAGTCTCTAAATTTAACTTTCAGTTTATAGGAATTATAGGAGCTAAAAGAACAAGTAAAAATGACTGTGAAGAAACAACCAGACAAATCCAGAATGAGGGGCATTCTAACAGGCAACAGGCCTGGACTTTTCAAAACATCTATGTATGAGGGAAAGACTGAGTCTAGATTTTAAAAAATTAAAATACACAAACTTCAAATATAATATATGAATCTCGACTGGTTTAAAAAACAAACAAAAAGCCTTGTCTCTTTGGGAAAATTGGGGAAATTTGAATATATGTTGGATGTTAGATGGAATTATTCTAAATGTTGTTAGGTATAACAACATTGTGTAAGAGCTAATTTATTATATTAACTTGGATAGGGTTGGATCATTCTGAAAGCACTCCATCTGACATAACAAAAAGAACTAACAAATGTGAATAAGGACATGACACTAAAGGAATAGGCAATGACAACAAGAGATAAATTGTATCTCATCAAAATTAAAAACTTTTGTCCATCAAACGACACTGTCAATAAGAGTGAAAAGACGACCCACAGAATAGAAAAAAATGTTTGCAAATCATGTATCTGATAAGGGATTAATATTCAGGACATGTAAAGAACTCCTACAACTCAATATAAAAATAAAACAACTGACTTCAAAAATGGGCAAAGGACTGGCATAGACATTTCTCCATAGACAACATAAAATGGTTAATAAGCACCTGACAAGATGCTCAATATCACTAGTCATCAGGGAAATGCAAATCAAAACCACAATGAGATACCACCTCACACCTGTTAGAATGGCTACCATCAACAAGACAAGTAATAACAAGCGCTGGAGAGGCTGTGGAGAAAAAGGAACACATACACTGCTGGTGGGAAATGTAAATTGGTACAGCCACCATGGAGAGAAGTGTGGAGGTGCCTCAAAAAATTAAGAAGAGAATTACCACATGACCCAGCAATCCCTTTTCTGGGGATCTACCAAAAAATTCTGAAAATATTTATCCGTAAAGATGTACGTGTCCCTATGTTCACTGCAACATTATTCCCAAAGGCCATAAAGCAGAAACAACCCAAATGTCCACCAACTGATGACAGGATAAACAAACTGTGTATATATACTCAATGGAATATTACTCAGCCTTATAAAGGAATCTAATTCTGCTATACACTGTAACATAAATGAGCCTTGAAAATGCTATCAAAGTGAAATAAACCAGGCACAAAAGGACAAAAATTGTATGATTCTACTCACAGGAAATACCTAGAATGGGTAAATTCATTGAGACAGAAAGTAGACTAGTTATTAGGGCCGGATGGGAGAGGGCAACGGAGAACTATTTAGTGAGTACAGAGTTTATGCTGGGATGACAAGAAAAGTTCTGGAAATAGAAAATGGTAATGTTTGCACAACAATGTGAATGTACTAATGCTACTGTATTGTACAACAAAAAAATGGCAAAAATGGCAAATATTATGTTATGTATAGTTTACAATTAAAAAAAAAGTTAAAGAATCAATCACAATGATGAAAAGATATCACAAAGCAGAAAAATGAAAAATTAGAGAAGAGATAATCAATAAATGGAAGAATGTGAAATGGAAACTGGCAGAAATAATGAAAGGATGAAAAGGAAAAGACAAAAACATATCAGAAGTGAAGACTACATTTTAAAGAGCACAAAGAAGAACAGAAACCATTGAGACCAGTAAGAGACACAGGGAACCTAAATGAGAAATGAAACATTTTGAAAAAAATCACAGTAACTGAAAAAGCAGTTAAATGAGCTCTAATGTATGAGCTACCAGAGTCCCTAAAGAAGGAAAACAAACCATGGAGTAGAATATTTAAAGATATAATTCACCAAAGCTTTCTTTAAATAGAAGCCTTGAATCTACAGATTGAAAAGGCACATTTTAGACCCGAGAGTCCACAGGAAGATATATTCTAGGGAAATTACTAGACTAACAATAAAGAATTCTTTGGCAGCCAGGCAAAAATCATGTCACAATCAGGATGGAAAAGAACAGTGGCCTCCAACTTATAGAGTGTAGTCTCTAATATCAGAGGACTACGGCATAAGACTTATAAGATACTTAAGAAAAGAAACCATGAGCTAAATTTAATAATCAGTCAAGCTCCCTGCAACTATAAAAGCTATATAGTCTGAATATACAGAGGCTAAGAGTACACTGGAACCTTCCTTGAGAAAACTACCAGTAATTAAACATTTTTTAATTTAAAAGATTAAAAATTAAATTTAATTAAGTATAACCATGCTATGTGAGGAGAAAGCATGAAGAGCTTGAAACAAACTCAAAAGGGAAGATTGGGGGTTGAAACATTTCCAGATTTTAGAACAGCTGCCGTGTGATTCAGAGGACAAAACCAGAAAGCGAATGGTAGTTATCTGGAGACAGGTTTTAAGACATAGAAAGGAAATAACAGGCACTTCTAAAGACGAAATACAGCCATACCTCAGAGATATTGTGGGTTCAGTTCCAGACCACCGCAATAAAGTGAGTATCACAATACAGCGAGTCATAATCTTTTCGGTGGTGGAGGGTCTTCCCTTCAGTTTGTGAAAAACACAACATCTGTGAAATGCAATAAAAGGAGGTATGCCTGTAGGTTTTCTCAGAAGGTGGTGAAGCTCCTAGTAATTGAAGATAGGCAAAAACCATGTGGTACCATTTGTCATTTTTTCTATTCATGGAAATTTATTTTTAAATGAAAAGAGAAAATGTTGTTAGTAAGAAGGAAAGAGGTGGATGTAAAGTGATTCAAATTTCTGGGGGGCAATTTCGCAATGCCCAGCAAGGGCTGGGGCTTGGTCCCAGGCTGTCCTCGCTCTAGCCAGGTCTCTAAACAAAAGAGAATGGCGAGTAACAGTGAGCAAGACTCATATTTTATACAAAAGAGACCTCAAGATATTCACAATATACTGTTACTTGGAGGAAAAAGAGAATGTTATAAAACTGATGGCAAGTATAATCTGTTTTATAATTTTGTATGCTCATAGAAAAAAACTGTAGTACATAAGCAACTAGAGTATGTGTTTATTTCTGGGTTATGAAATCTTGGATTATTTTTATTTTCTCCTTTTTATTTACTTGTATTTTCTAAATTTTCTACATCAGACATGTATTACTATTATACCAAGAAAATTCAAAGGTTATTATAAAAAGTTAAATCCTCTATAAAAGAGAAAGTCAAGACCTACTGCTGATTTCCAGTGATGGTTGATTAATAAGACTCCCTTTACCAATTAAAATGTTAGCCTCCCCCCATCCGCCCCCCCTTCCCCGCAACCTAGCTTTATTATTAAGATCATGGCATCCAGCCTTCAGATTTTCCGAATCCTCCAGGCTTCCACATAAAGGAAGTTCTAACTGAAGCAAGTACAGGGGTAAATAAAGGCATGTCTGTATGACATTTCCACTAGTCTAACAAATGAAAAGGTATGAATGGCTGAGAGCTACAAATTCTGGGAAGTAAAAATGACTCAGAATCCTAGAACACTGCAAAGGCATCTCACCTTGTAACTTTAATTCCATGACGTAATTCCTAGGAAAAGTCAACCCATGACCTGATTCAGCCTTTCCTTACTTTTGGTGATGGAGCACTGACCACCTCATAAGACAACCAGCTCAATTTTTTACATCCTAGAATCTTTAGATACTTCCTTCTACTGAGTTGAAACTGCCTCATCACATTCTACCTAGCTGTAGGTCTGCCCTACAAAGTCAGTAGAGAAAGTCTATTTCCTTTTACATATTAGACAATTTCAAGTAATTTATGTATTATATATGCAATATAAAAGTAAAAGTACTTTTAGCTATAAAAGTACTGTACACATAAAACTTAATATTCATTACCTTTATGATTTCAAACCAATCTTTATTTATAGACTGAGCTACCATTCTCTGTTCTTTGAGCAGTCTTTATTTTTATTAATTTAAATTTAATAAAAATACATGCACTTGATCAAAACTCAAACAACACATGAGTTTAAACTGAAAAGTCTTCCTATCCCAGCCCTAAGAACTCTTGTTTCCTTGCAGCAATTTTCTATGCATAATTAAGCATACATATGCATACATTTTTAAAAGGAAAATATAACTATATTACTGTATATTTAAGCACCTTGCTTTTGCTACCTGACCTATTTGGAAGTCTTTCCATATTGGCACATACAGCTGTTTCATATTATACATTTAGATTATTTAGTCTTTGCTATTACAAATATTTCAGCAATGAACATTCTTACATAACTGTCCAAGTACTTGTAAGATAAATTCCTAGAAATGAAATTGCTAGATCAACAGGTATATAAATGATAAATGGTTTTTTGTTTGTTTGTTTGTTTTTAGATAAGCCATCCTGCCTGTTGGCAGCTCAGCGGCAGCTCAGCTCAGGCAGGGACTCGAACTGCTGTTGCTCAGAGCTCACTCTTGAGCGAGCTCTTAACCAACTGAGCCACTCGGACAGCCCTTTATAAATGATAAATGTTGATATATTGTCACATTGCCCTACAAAGATGCTTCAGAAGTTTAAAACTTGATTAACAGCATGTGAGAGTGCTTATTTCCCAGTCTCTCATCATCTTTGGATATTAAAGTTTTTTATGAATTTGCCAATATTTATAATTATGATGAGACTAAACAATTTTCATGTTTATTAGCACTTGTATTTCTTATTTCTGAACTTCCTGTTCATAAACTTCGCCCATTATTTAATTGGGTAGGTTAGATGTCTGCCAGCAGTAACTGGGGTTTATAATTCTGTTTACATTTAGACAGGACAGATGAACACTATATAATACAGGATTCTGGTCCTTTCATCCCACTTCAACCCTTTCTAAGTAGGCAAACCTACCCCATCTTTCCCCCTTTGCTTTGTACTAAGTTGATTCAATAACTCAGCAACAAGAGTATCTGAATTTCATCTGTGGTGAGCCTTGGTGTACTCTCACCATAGCTCCTGCCTGGACAATGGGATGGATATATGTAAGGTATGGGATGGTACAGGTGGTAAGGCTATAGGAGTGGAGATGGCCAAGTTAGGTACAAAGGCTACAAGGCCCACATACCCTTGGAATTGCTGCCAACACCAGCAAGACTTGGGGCTAAGTCAGGATGGGTGAACCACTGGGTCCTGATTATACCAAGAGAACTGAGCCACAAATTCACCAGTCAGATTTGATACCTGAACTTACCCACAAATCAGAACATCCAGAGTATAAGGACCTGCACACATGCCTTCTAGGACCCCTCATCTTCACCCACTAGAATATGCTAACTCTTCACTCTCACCTACCTCTCCCCAAAAAGCCCAGATGCCACCTGGACAGAACAGCAGGAGGGGCAGGGAACCTGCAAGACTCAAGATTCACCTGAGAGAGCTTCAGTCATCCAAAAGTGACAGTTTAAAACTGGAAGAGACTAGGGTAAC
This sequence comes from Hipposideros armiger, assembly GCF_001890085.2. Lineage (NCBI taxonomy): Eukaryota > Metazoa > Chordata > Mammalia > Chiroptera > Hipposideridae > Hipposideros > Hipposideros armiger. Next base: position 264,065 of record NW_017732220.1, on the reverse strand, counting down.
ATTAATTGGCAAGTATGGTTTCCTGTTCTGCCTGGTGGTGATTTACTGAGAAGATATTTTATAGTAAAGAACCTACCTCTTCTTTGTACATATGAGTAGCAATATAAGTAAATTTGTCAGCCAGCTACAGTTTTACTAGTAATAACAGCACTACCAATATGGGAATGAGGAAAACAAAAGAAATGAGGAAGAGAAAGTTGTTTAGTCAATGGACATAGGAACTGAATATCTTTAAACCAGTCTCAGTCTGTGTTCTATTTCAATAATCTTTAAGCATATTCTCTCTCTCTCCCCCCAAATATCTGGTACTCTTATTATTTTGTCTAAAGACTATCTTCAGTAGTATACCTGAGCAGCTAATACACATAAGATAGGTCTACTAAGCAGAGAAGTTCCAAACTAAAAAAAAAAAAAAAAAAAATAGTGTATCAACCCATATGCATGCATTTATAGGTGACTTAGTTCTCACCTTCCTGCTATACACATTAAAAAAAACAAACTTTTTTTGTTCTCCAAAGCTATCTTTTCCCAGAAATATGATGTTGCAATTCCTAAAACTGTAAATAATTCCTCCTACAGTAAAACTGGGGACAATCATATCAATCCTATCAGAGTGAATAATCTCTTAAACAGTATGATTTTTATGTCAGCCTTAAATGAAATTTTGTACAAGCTTTGGCTATAAATGAAGATGGATTTCATACATGGGTAAGTCTGCATTTCAGTCAAGATCAGATCAATGTATTCAGGAGGGCAAGAAGTGAGGGAGCTAATCAGACAATCAGAGTTGGCTGCAAATCTCATGACAAATACTTCCTTCTGCTGCCTCTCTCTTCACATTTCTAATTCTTCAGTATCTTTTAATAAAGCTGGAAAAAATGCAGGCCTGCATCTGCAGTAAAATGAAAGCTCAGTGTTTCACACACAGAAAAAAAAAATCAGATTTTCAAAGAAACTGGAGTAATAAAAAGATAACCAGTTGGATACCTGGACGCTAACATCCTCAGGGTTAAAAGCAAAAGACAGACAGGCAGACTGGCACACAGGGTGCTAAAAAGTTCTGAGCATGGAAATGAGGGCGTCCCTCTGCAGTTTTACTAAGAAAATTCAATCTGTGGGGCTGGTACACCATCTGGTGACCATTTGAGGCCTACGTGTCAAAAACTGCCCAGATATTTCTGGGTATTTTAGGATGCCATCACAACCTATAACAAATTGCAGGTCTTTCTGAAACTTTAAAAAAAAAAATAAAAAAAAGGATCTGACCTAAATGTGATAAAACACAAGTGAGCAGTTAAGGTACAAGAAAGAGTAAGCTATTCCTCATTTAGTACCTCTAAGGACAAACAAAATACCCCATTGGAATACACTACCAACTTGAAAATAAATATGCATGATATACTTATCCATTTTCTCTACATTAAAATTTTTAATTACAGAATTCTGTAAATTATAATTGACCATACTTGGTTACTACCAAAGGTTATGTACAAGCACCAATAGAACTGCTTTGAAATTCATGAATTTCAGCCATAGACATATACACATTTTATTCCCAAGGATTTTATGTCAATGTTATTTGTTGATACTACTGTATTATAACAACCAAAAGTTTCTACAGTTGATTAAGGATTCACAAACACTTATCAACCAAGCTTTTTCACCATCACTTCCAGCAAGCATGCTGACACAGAAATTCCAGAACTACTAAATGAAAACAAGAATATGAATAGAAAGATGCCATACACATACTCAGAAGGAAAAAAAAAATCAATGTTTAATTCTTTCTCAATCTAGCCACAAGATTTTTCCAATAACTACAAGTGAGCACTCATACTTAACTCTTTCAGAACAAGGCAGTCTAAAAGGCTTGTGAGTGCTGTACGCTAAATCAAGTTGACCTAACTGAATAAACCCAGCATGCATCTTCCTTCACTGTTTATTTTCAAAAGGAAAGTGGACAGAAATGCTGAATGCCTAAAATACTGCTTAATGTTCATTTGAATAGACAGGAACTTAACACATCTTCCCCCACCTCCTAGGCAGGAAAAACAGTCACACAAACATCTCTTCCAAAGCAGGAGGGCCGCGGCGGCCTTCCAGAGCTCCGGCAGTGTCTGCAGACGACAGGGGCGGCCTGTATATACTCACACAGATGGCGAGAGCTCCTGCTCCCATCCTCGCAGGAAGTGTCTGGTAGAACTGATGAAGACCAGATGAAAACACCCAAAGGACAGCAAAACGCTGAAATTCAATTCAAGAAATGCTTTGATTTGAAAACCAGCTCCGGATCCCACGTCCCCACAGTACGGGAAAAGCAGCGCCTAACATTTTCGGAAGTGTGGTTTGCTTCTCCATCGGCTAAACCCACATGGCTGGGAGGGCTGCCTGGCGTTGAAATTTGATCCACAAAGTCGAGTATTGGCGAGGAGTGGGGAGTCATGTGACGCGGGTCTGAAGTCGCTGACATCTTTTTCTTAAACCTGACCTGCTGGATGCCACACACTGGCTGCTTTCCTTCAGAAAGCGCTGCTCATCTGGTGGTATTCATTAATAGAACTAGTGGTGCGGAAAGAGAAAGCACCAACTTGCTTTCTTGTCGCTACTCGAAGAAACATTCACATGTTTACACTCAGGTTTAAATCTGCAGGCATATTCTTCACTTTTCCAAGGCAGTTTTCACTTCTTTTTGCCTCCTAAAAACCAGCTGACATCTATCAAAATTTTCTTCCCTCCAGTCTTATTCTATCAGAATTGTTCTAAGTGAAAATGCTCTATTTTATGTAGTTGTGAACTTACTACTTCTAATTACTTTCCAATAATCGTATTCACATATACTGGTGATAAGCATAAAACAACATGCTTCTAGACATCCATAACTCTACATATGTGATCGACAGCCTGGAAAATTAGCCTCTTTCAATAACTTCCTACTCCATATGCTGTGAAACTAGAAAATCTGACAGATTTTACAAATTGTAAATGTTTGAACTGATAGCTAAACTATCCATTTCATATAAACCAGAGAGAATCTGTCCTTTTTTATTTTTTGATTACCACTTTTCTGTCAAATATTTTTCGCTGTCACACTTGAGACTATGCTAATATTACAGGTGAAGTGTCACTTGACCCAACTTTAAAAGACTCAAATTGCCCAAATAATAAAGACATTATAAAGTTATATTTTAAGGGGAGGAGGTGGGAAGAAAAGGGAAAACCAAAATCAGCTCCCATTTCAATACTTTCCTTCAAATCTAATATTCCTTGTGGATCTATGGCCAACACCACCCTCAGCAGAGCCAAGATAGCAACTCACGTAGAGCAAGCACAGGACAATGAGTACAGTTGTTTTTATTTCTACATGTGCACACAAAACACTGCACAGACTCTGCTTCCATAGGCAGAATAACACAATCCCAAGACCATACAGGGAATCAGGCTGGGAGAATGGACACAATCTTCTCCACTAAGAAAAATTTTTTTCTACTTCCACCTTAATTTAGGTTTCATCACTTCTGTTTCCCATTCTCCCATTAGATAACAGGGCTGATTACTAAAGAAAATTGTCATAAAACAAACTTTTCTTAAGACTTTAAAAATGTGATCTTCTTTTTCTGATTACATTAGTATTGCTGGTTCATGATGCAAAAGAAAAGCCTAAAAACCTAGAGGCCCATCACCCAACATCACCCGATCAATATTTATTACCTACACTGGGCCAGGCGTTATGTTCTACAATGTACAGAAAATGATATGAAAGACATAGTACTTTCTCTCACGGATCATCCGGTAGAAAGAGGGAGGAATAAATAGGTAAATAAACCTTCTGACTAGTAAATGCAGAGGTGCTAATAAAGAGGCAATGATGAAGTAGTGAAAGAAAATAATAGGNAACTGGGGACAGAGTGACCCCAGTAGGCTGGAAGAGGAGGGGAAGAGCCAAGGCTCCTGCCACCTGGTTGATTACATGGCCGGCAGTAAATGTCAGCTCTTTTCCCTTACAGGCAAGGATCATATCAGAGAAAAGTGTTTCCACGCTTCTTACAAGGTGGCAAACTTTAAAAAGTGAAATCAAACTAGCATGAAGTGGTATTTATGCAAAATAGTCAACCAAGACTGCAAAACCTGGTATATATGATAAGGGGGTAAGGGAAGATTTACCCTTCAGGAAAAGCAGGCATTTGTCAAAACCACATGTAACTTCACAGCTTAACAAGACGATCAAAGATTTTCCATCGTGCCTAATAGAAGAAGGCTCTGATTTTGAGGAAGGCAATTGAACAGTTCGGGCGGGGGAGTTAGTTAGAAGGCTTTGAATCAGCATCTTCTCTGCAGTATGAATTCTTAGGTCAGTTCCCTTTGAAACATTCTAGCAACAACATGGCCTTTGCAAATAAATGACGAATTATTACGCTACTTTGTGTTAATGAAAAAGGTTAGACATTTATGTTCAGATACTAGAGAAAATTAACTTAAACTTTTCCATTTTTCAAGGTATTATACAAAAAAGAGCAAGAAAATGCTAAACACAGTTTCTCGGTAAACAGGTGCTGCAGGACCAAGGTGCAGCCGCTCCCCTCTTCCAGGAAGACTCACTGGACCCAATAGGAAACCGAGTCCGGGAGGTGGGTAAAGGCCCGGTTCATCACAGCGGTTATTAGCGTACAGATGCCGGCACTTGCTCCATTCAGAATGCCAAATAGAAACATACAGTATCTCCGTTTGAAACAAGTCCACCTGCAATTTCCTTATTACTATTGAGAAGCAGACGTAGTAAAGGGGTGGCAAGAAATTCACGAGGGAGCCCCCACAGGCTTACGCGTCTCCCAGGTACAGTCAGTTTTGCACAGCGTCGGCTTCTACAGAGACTGTGACTTTCACCTTCGAGCGTCCCACTAGAGAGCGGAGACCCACACCTAGCCAGACCGTTCCCGCTACGCCCCAGCCACCCAGGACTTGCTCGGGTGGGTGGTGCACAGTGTAAGCCCCAGTTCCTCTCCTGAACCCCTTTGCACACGAGGAGCCAGCCTCCCTTACCCTCGGCCAGCAGCCGAGTCCACTCCCTCCTACCGTGGCTCAAGATCCTTGCTCCCTCGTCCCGTCCCGGCGGGCGGGCGCTGAGAGGCGCAGGCGCCAGGGCCGCTATTTGTAAACACGCTCCACGTGCGCTCTCCCTACTCATTTGCATGCTGCTCCCAGCATCTGAGGATGCCTAGCTTTTTCGCGAGCCCTCAGAGGGTGCGATTTTTATTCTCCCTGAGTGTAGACTAAGCCTCGCCCGCAGAGCCAGGGAGGGCAAAAACAGGGTGAGTTTGTACCGTCCNACTTAAGAAGGGTGTAGGTGTGAGAAGAAAAACTCCCTCCCAAAAGAATACATTATGAGGGAGGAATCTGAAATTCAAAATGGTGGTCAAGGTACAAAGATTTCAAACTTTAGTATATGAGACTCACTTGGGATGCTCACTGAAAATAGATTCCTGTGCTTCATCCCTGGAGTGTACTCCAGAATCTATATGTTGGACCCCAGGTAATTCTGACCCATAAAGTCTAAGGAGCAACCTTGTGAAATGCGGCTTTTTGGAAAAACTATAAGTTGAAGGATCTACAGATTAACAGAGGATGGAGAGGACTTTCCAGGCTAAAGGAAAAGCTTAAAGCTGTATGTGCTGGGGACTGGGAGAGTGAGTGTTCTGATGCACAGTGAGCTCTCAGGAAACTTGAGTCAACCAAACTATGGAACTGAGGGCTCCTCTAGAGAATAGTTGGAAACTGGTTGGGTTTGGAAAAGTAAGGTAGGTATATAAATGTCACTCAAGTTTCCCACCCACCTTGCTGACATCAATCAGCAATTCACTGGTTTCTTCAATTTTTTTAAATTAAATTTACTGGGGGGTGACAATGGTTACTAAAATTACGTAGGTTTCAAGTGTACACTTCTGTAATACATCATTTATATATCACACTGTGTGTTCACCACCCAGAATCAGTTCTCTTTCCATCACCATATATTTGACCCCCTTTACTCTCTTCTACCACCAAAAATTGGTTTCTTCAGTTTTTATCCACTTGTTTTTCAGGAACCAAGTCTAACTTTTCCTTAAACATTTCCACCAGTAATTTTCATTTTTATGACCCTATTAAATCTTTTCTACTCTCTTAGGAACTCATTTATCTTTGCATATGCTGCCAGTCAATTAAAAACCAAACACCAGCCATCAAGGAAACACAGAAACAAAAAGTAAATGTAAAGGTCTCCTACTGGGCATCAATATGACTCAAGAGTATAAGAAATCACTATCTTCCCATATCATGTTAACTGTTTAAAAAAGATATGGGATTTTCCAATGAGTAATGTGGTCTTTTACTTGTGTCCATAAATTTTCCAGTGGAAAAGTGTTCCTAACTTTAATCATCTTAAAAGAAATTTTTTATATTAAAAATGAATAATTGGGGCTTTTGTATACAATACAAAATAAAATAACTTTATGGCTAAGAGGCTTCAAAGAACTAGCTTTCATTTTGCTGATGACAACTGTTTCACATCCTGATTGCTCTAAAACACACACACATACACACATCCCAAAAGAAAAATAAATGATATTTTAGTTGGAAAATGCCCCTCAATATTTTACATCCCTTAAAGTAGATGACAGTAAATTGTTGTTGTAAAAACCACTGATTTTCAAGTAAATGTAACCCAAAAAGAAAACAACAAAAACGCAATTCCTTTAAAATTAAGAATTTACCAAGAGTTGTCCTATTCCATTACAAAACTATTGTGCATAAAGACTAATACTGAAAGTGAGGCCACATAATGTATTTCTATTGATATTATCTCAGCAGAAAGGGCTGAGCTTATAATGGGGAGAAACATAAGTTACTTTCAGTTGATTGGGTGTAGCTTTCAGAAAACCTACATTTCAATGAACCAGATGGTAAGTCTGGTAAATACTGTTGCAAACTTAATGTGCTTTCTCACTCCTAGAATGCCTTTTTTGGTAAGTTACTGTCAAAATTCCATTTTATAAGTGGCAATTTTAGTTATGCAGAAATAACATTTTTTCTTCTTTTCATGTCTTTGAGTTACATACTTCAATTGTGATAGTGCTTTAAAGCCTGATAGACCTGGCTCAAATCTCATTCTGCCACCTATGTTTTATAATTCATGTACTTTTTTAGCCTTTGTTTTCTTGTACATAAAATAGGAGTAACATCTACCTCGTAGTATTGTTGTAAGCATTATTACAAGAAGCGATTGTATATATGGAGAAGAAAAGAAATACTGGTGGGTTACACCTGAAACTAATAAAAATAAATAAATAAAGGCCTAGCATTAGACTTNGACTAGGGGCAGCCGGTTAGCTCAGGTGGTTAGAGCACAGGCTCATAACACCAAGGTTGCTCGTTCGATTCCCACATGGGCCAAGAAGGGGGCAGAAGAGTCAGTTACAGGAATGTGAGAGATTTGAAGACACAGACTGATGGGTTAAAGATGGAGAAATAACTCGCAAGCCAAGGAATGAAGGTGTTCTCTAGAAGCTGGGAAAGGCAAGGACTCCCCTAGAACATCAAGAAGAACCTTGATTTTTAGCCCAGTGAAACTCATTTCAGACTTCCAAGTTCCAGAACAGTGAGAAAACAACATTAAGCTGCTTTAAATCACTAAGTTTGTGATAATTTGTTATAGCAGCAATAGAAAACTAATACGTTGTTGTCCCACAAATTAAATAAGGTATATATTTTCCCAGTTCAGAACTTTTGTTCATGATCTTGTATTTGCCTGAAATGTCACTGTCTCCTTTTTCTACTTTGGTGAACTCACACACACACTTCCACTCCCAGCACCAATGTCACCAGCATTCCTGATGAATGCTACTCCATTGTGTGTTCATATACCTCATTTAAACCACTAGTAGTATAACATTTTGACATGGCATGGTCATTGTTTGCAAACCTGTCTTTCTATATTGGGAACTTCTTGAGGGACAGGGCAATATCTTATTCTATTTCCTTGTAAGCTTCATAAAATATATATTTGTACAATTAATGCTTTAAATGTGTGGTGATAAACCTAGAAGCACTTTGAAACTCATTTAAAAGTTAGGATGAGAAATGGGGATTACATAAGTGTCATCAGAAAAAGAGTTGAAATATGCTGAAAAGAGATGAGATATGCTTTCTAAGAGATTTCAGAGAAATAAAGTTCAGAGATCTGAAGAAAATAGAGTAATAAACATAGGGTGGAAGAAACAGGTGAAGGCGGTCATAAGGTACAAACTTCCTGTTATAAGTACTGAGGATGTAATATACAGTATAAACTTCAGTTAATAATACTATATTATATATTTGAAAGCTGCTAAGATAGATCTTAAAAGTTCTTATCACAAGAAAAAGAATTTCTAACTATGTGAGTTAATGGATGTTAACTAGACTTATTATAGTAATCCACAGTATATTCATATCAAATTATTATGTTGTACATCTTAAACTTATACAGCATTATATGTCAATGTTATATCTCAATAAAAGTGGAAGAAAAAAATAATAAATATAAAGAGAAACTAGTAAAACAAAAGCTCTTTGTAAACAGTGCTTATTGGAAGATATTTGTAGCCTTTAATACCTGAGTCCTTCATTTTCAACTTCTTATCAGGAAGATTCCACTGACTTGTTTTCTAATCTTACTTCTGAATAAAGGTTAAGTTGAAATTCTTGAAGCAATTACTTTTGTTTTTTTTAAGATTTTTATTTCAAAAATCTAGCTAAAATACAACATTATATCAATTTCAGGTATATACCATAGTTGTTCAACATTTATATACCTACAAATGTGATCACTGTAAGTCAAGCAACCATCTGACACCATACTATGCCATCACAATATTACTGACTATATTCCCCATGCTGTACATTACATCCCCATGACTTATTTGTTTTATACCTGGAAATGTGGACCACTTATTGCCCTTCACCTTTTCCTCCCTTCCTAAATTTTTCAATTACAGTTGACATTCAATATTATTTTATATTAATTTCAGGTGTACAGTATAGTGGTTAGACATTTGTATACCTGATTTCCAATTGTGGCCAGGCTAAGGGTAATAAAACAGTATGAACATCACTGCCAAGTACATTGTATAAATAGTAAATCAATATTTCAACTTAGAAAAATATTACAGAAGAGGTACCTCAAGTTTATTTTCAAAATTTTAATTATTAATCGTTTATACCTGTATTAACTTATTCAATCAACACTAAAAAAAGATAGGCTATAAATGCCATTATTCTCATTTAATAATGAATAAAACATTTGAAATGCAGAGAAATCAAATTACTTGCCAAACCACACAGCTGGAAAGATGTAAAACAGAACAGAAGCTCAAGACTTCCCTTATTTTACTCATTTAATAATCAAATATTTACTAAGAGAATATCACGTGCCATGTACTGTTACAGACACTATGTGCCTCTCCAGATTTTAAAAAAATGGCTACAATTTGTGATCCTAAAAGCCTTACACCTCATATGAGTTATAATATGCTAGGCTACCATGGACTGTTAGGAAAGGTGGAGGGAGCATGGCTATAGGATTCTTGTGCATTCATGGGGCAGTGTAATAACATCTCACATTACAGTAGCTGCAATAATTTATTATTTAGTCATGAGTTACTGCTAAATTTCTATTTTATATATTACAATGTGTACCCCTTCACTGAGGCATGCAAAACTCCTGGTAGTAAAGCAATTCACTACTGTAGACTGAGATAAATCAATATCCTAGTCGTTTACATTAGAGTCTCAAACTATACAAAAGGGAGGGAACCCATCTAAAAAAAAAATAAAATAAAAATGGAGGGAAGAAAGGAGGGTTCGAGTCCCAGTGCTACACATGAAAGAGATCGGAATAAAAACTACAAACTCTCTTCTGTTATTGTAGCAGTAATAAATTAATGAAAATCACCTATTGGTAAAAAGAAACAATTTAAAAACTTAAAAACAAACAAGGACAGTGTAAAATTAGCACCTGTGTTGTAGTAATAAATACTGCTGTTAAATAAACCAGCCTATTTCTTTTTAATATTAGAAACAAACTGCCAGTTGAAGAGAGAAATCTTTAAAAGTCCAGTCAGCCTCAAAATAATGGATTTAATAATCCCATTAATTTCTCCTCAGCAAGCAATCATGTAATTGTACATCCATTCTAGCACACTGTTGATAGAGGCTTTCGAAATTGTTGGTTAGTTCCACTATTACATCCCCAAAGGAAAAGAACACAAAAGAAGACAAGGGAGAGGGAAAAACAGAAATTTGTGAACACTGTAAGCTTAAATGTAGGGGGGAAAGGGTTAAGGGGGGAAATCTATACTTATGCCTATTTATCTCAAAGCAGAAGAGGGAAAAATATGAAAATCCAAGGAAAAAAAGGTAATTATCACCTCTACCACCTTTCAGAATTGAGATGTCAGGGTTTAGGTTGAGAGAGACAATAAATATTGTACAAGCGATGGGAAGGAGGGGCAGAGTTAAACCCTTCTCTCCAATTTTTGTGGTTTTTAAACATAATAAAGGAGAACAAAGATAATTAACTAAAATATATTTCAAACATATGTCCAAAAGGATGACTATTTGATGACTATCTTTTACATCATATTCCCATTTTATACCTTTACCATTCCCTTCAGATACCTATACTTAGATACCTATACTTGGGCTACAAATCTGCAAAAATAGTAAATGTGATATGCTGCAATCAGGATTACAGCAAAGAAAGAAAATGTGCATCTGTTTCAGATGAAATGAGAATTTTCAATACACAACTCTGAGGTGGTTTTGTGAATCCCCTTGTAATTACAAACACAGACACGAGGTGTGATAAAAAAAATACAGTGAATGTTTAAATTAAAAAAAATTATTACTGTAAAAGACACATGTCATTAATCCCCCTCAAAATACTTCCCCTTGCTTCGAACATACTTAACCCATCATTCTTACCACTTTCTGAAGCAGTTCTGGAAGCTCTCTTTCGTGAGTATCTTTAGTTACATTGTCATGGCTGCCTCAGTGTCCTGAATTGATTGAAAACGTTTACCTTTCATGGTCATTTTAACTTTGGGGAAAAGCCAGAAGTCACATGGTACCAGATCCGGTGAATAAGATTGATAAGGACAGACCGTAATGTTTTTATTTGACAGAAATTGCCATACCAGAAGCAATGTGTGACACGGAGCCTTACCTGTTATGATCACAAAATACGTTGAATGCTGCTGTTGAGTGCCTCAACGGAAAGGCAGGGGTCTTCAATATAAGAAGCAGCACATCGAACCTTAGGAACAGTGTGTGACAAGTTTCAACTTGTTTGGTGCAGTCAGTTGGGTGTGAGCTATGGTTGAGAGAAGGTGTGTTTTAAAGTGTGCCGTAAATCA
>NW_017732220.1:242805-248342 GCF_001890085.2 Hipposideros armiger | reverse complement strand
CCCCTCCCGCCCGCTCGCCGGAGACTCCGCCCCCGGGCCGCGCGCGCTCGCCGGCGCAGACCCCGCCCCCTCGCCGACATAACGTTCTTGCGGGGGCGCGCGCGTGCACCCTAATCCCCCGCCTTCCGGCTCCGCCGGCGACGTTCGGTCCTCGCCGCTGCCGCGACACCAGTGTCAGCCTCCCTCCAGAGACTCCATTTGCTCTCAGGGCGATCTGGCCCTTTCGCAGGCAGGCGGAGAGCATGCCCCCGGCTCGCGGACTGGCGTCCCCTGGGCCAAGCAGTCGCTTGCTTGATGGCAGGCTGCGGCGGTGACACCCTTGTCGCCAGCGGCCCCGGAGGAATCCGGGCTCCCTCCGCGTGAGCAAAGACGTCCCGCGCTCCGGAGCTCGCCCTGCATGGAGAGGCCCTCGCTTACACGGCTTCTCTCTGACCTCTTAATTTCAGGAGGTAGGCAATGCAGGTCCCGCTGTCACTCCAGATAATGCCTAAAAACATTATTTGTCGTGTTTAGCCGTCACATGTATAGGAGGCGTTAATTTCCTCAACATAGTTTCAGGAAAGATGTGGGTGATACCACAGACCCTGATATTGAAAAAAAAATGTTTTTGGTATTTTTCTTTAGGTTTCGGAAGCTCCGAGTGCCTATACAGCCCCCCACAGGAACTACAGTACTTCTGTTGGCCCATCGAGGATCATCCTTTACCAAGATTATTGTGTCATCATTACTGAACCTTCCCCTTACTCTCTACCATGAGTCCTGATTTCTACCATTGGAATTTTTGGGTGCTTTATTGAATCACGTGACACCACCGCTTTTCTACTCCTGTTCCTTTCCAGTTGCTAAATACATTAGGTATAAGTTTGTGTCATTCAGGTACAAAGTTTTCTGCCTGTCCACTTGCACCTTATTTGCACCACCCACTTCTCTGTCCAGCCTGCCTCACTTTGCTTGCTTATGATTTCCGTAGCTGCTCACTTTGTGTAACCTTATAGCAGTCCTTGCCTGGAAGAGGCAGCCTCCCATACAATACACTGCCTGAAAAAGAATAGTCAGGGGATGCGTTTTCCCATTATATTTCCTGACATGTCAAGTCTGCAAGTCTTCTCTTAAACTGTTTATTCCCCAATCACATTTTCCAAAAGACCTGAATCTTAGTTCCTTTAGCAAAGAACACCTGTAATGATGGCAAGAAGAATGAAAAATGCAATAAGACTGTTTTAGAGACATTGCTGGTACAGTATTGGTTGTAGTCTCCATGGAGATTGTAGTTTATGAACAGACCTTAAACTTAAACTAAATGAGGAGGAAAAAATAAGATAGGATTAATTGGAGCAAGTCCTTGTTGAAGGAGCTTTGTAAGTTTTAAAACTGCAAAGTGAAGAGTCGCATAGGCCTTGCTTGGCAATTGGCCAGCACATTATCCATTTAGGTCCTATGGGGACAGGAGAGGGAATTTAGAACCCCATTTCTGGTCTCATTGTGTTCAAATCTAAGTTGTTAAATATCTTGTTCCAGTCATCACCTGAAACAGACTTTAAAATGTTGGGGAAGCGTAAACGTGTGGTGTTGACAATTAAGGACAAGCTTGACATTATTAAGAAACTTGAGGAAGGCATCTCTTTCAAGAAACTTTCTGTGGTATATGGGATTGGTGAGTCCACAGTTCGTGATATTAAAAAGAACAAAGAAAGGATAATAAACTATGCAAACAGTTCAGATCCTACAAGTGGGGTATCCAAACGTAAATCTATGAAGTCATCAACATATGAGGAACTTGATAGAGTTATGATAGAGTGGTTTAACCAACAGAAAACAGATGGGATTCCAGTGTCCGGAACGATTTGTGCAAAACAAGCTAAGTTCTTTTTTGATGCTTTGGGGATGGAAGGTGATTTTAATGCATCATCTGGCTGGCTAACTCGTTTTAAACAGCGCCATGGTATTCCAAAGGCTGCTGGTAAAGGAACAAAATTAAAAGGAGATGAAACTGCTGCCAGTGAATTTTGTGGTAACTTTCAGGAATTTGTTGAGAGAGAGAATCTACAACCAGAGCAAATTTATGGTGCTGATCAAACTGGATTGTTCTGGAAATGTCTACCATCAAGGACATTAGCTCTTGAAACTGAGCAAAGTACTTCTGCTTATAGGTCAAGCAGAGAGAGAATCATTATTATGTGTTGTGCAAATGCCACAGGTTTACACAAACTTAATCTTTGTGTTGTGGGAAAAGCAAAAAAACCCCGGGCATTCAAAGGAGCTGACCTTTCAAACCTTCCTGTCACTTATTTCAGTCAAAAAAGTGCATGGATAGAACATTCTGTCTTCAGACAGTGGTTTGAAAAATACTTTGTGCCACAGGTACAGAAGCATTTGAAGTCCAAGGGGCTTCTAGAAAAAGCAGTGCTTCTTTTGGATTTCCCCCCAGCACATCCAGATGAGGAGTTGTTGAGTTCAGATGATGGCAGAATAGTTGTGAAATACCTGCCACCAAATGTCACAAGTCTAATTCAACCTATGAGCCAGGGAGTTCTAGCCACAGTAAAAAGATACTACCGAGCAGGACTTCTCCAGAAATATATGGATGAAGGAATTGACCCAAAAATGTTCTGGAAGAACTTGACAGTGTTGGATGCAATTTATGAAGTATCAAGAGCTTGGAACATGGTAAAATCAAGTACCATAACCAAAGCATGGAAAAAACTCTTCCCTGGCAATGAAGAGAATTCAGGTATGCACATTGATGAAGGAGCCATTTTGGCAGCTAACTTAGCAACGGTTTTACAGAATACAGAAGACTGTGAACATGTTGACATTGAGAATATTGATCAGTGGTTTGACTCCCAGAGTAATGACTCAAGCTGTCAGGTGCTAAGTGACAGTGAAGGTGCTGAGGACCAGTCTAGGCCTGCTGAGCAACGGCCTTCCAGTAAGACCAGAAAAACAGAACTGAATCCAGAGAAGCACATCAGCCATAAAGCTGCACTTGAATGGACAGAAAACTTGCTGGATTATCTAGAACAACAAGATGACATGCTTCTGTCTGATAAACTGGTATTACGGAGGCTTCGAACGATCATAAGGAGAAAACAGAAGAACCAAAATAACAAAAATCACTAATAGTGCTCTTCAGGGTTTCCGTGTATTTGCATCTTTGTGACTCTGTCTTCAGTGGAACTTAATTATCTTGCTTGAAGTGCTAGGAATTTCAAGGCCAAATACATTTTATAAATGATTTTAGGATTAGATGCCATTTTGAATTACTTAAATTACTGCTCTTTAATGTTGTTTCTAGTACATAAGCATTGACATGTAACTTGCCTGTCTTCTGTTTCTGATCTGTATTATGCTAATTAGATCATAAGGGACCTGTGGCCGGGGATCTTGCATCTGTTTTATGCCTCAGTTTCATTGTGTCTAATAGACGACCATACACACTATAGGCAATCAATAAATTGTACTTAAATTGAATTTTTATGACTTTCTCTCAACTTTAGTTTCCAAATTGAATTATGTTGGGGGTAAGTTTCCATTTCCATGATTTTACAACTTACTGAACATTTTAGAACTCAGCAAACATTATGCTTGAAGTATTTCACTGTGAAATCAGAGAACTGAAGGAAAAACAGTCTAAAGCCTTAAATATGGCAATCTATAGCAACAGTATTTGGTCACTCAGCAATTCAGATTGGCAATCTCAGTAGAATGAAGGAAGAAGAAATAGGCTAAAATGTCCCCAGATCTTACATTTTACTTTTATTCCATCTGACAGTAGGGAGAGTTCCTTCATAGCTGTGGAAAGAATGCTAATTCTGTTCCAGAAAAATAGATTTCAGTTCCCAAACCATTATGATTAGAAGAGGTAAGGGTTAAATTTTATCTGTCATTTTGATCCTTTATTAGTATAGATATGTCAATAGTTTTTTCTCTATAATAAGCTATTTGAGATTTATGTAACACTTTAAAGCTTACAAAGTATGCTGTTTTCTTTCACGTAGCATATTTTTCTGTGAGAAATACTCAGAATATAAGCATACATATACATACACACGAACAATGGACTGACATTAAATAGAACATGAGAAAGGCACTATAGAACAGCATGGGCTGTTCTGTGACAGTGGGCAAGTTACTTAATCCCTCAGTAAAATAGGAATAATACCTGGAGAATGAGTCACAGCCATCTCTTAATAGCGACTGAGCTGACCAGCCTAGGGCATTGCCTTGCCACTGGGAATGCTGGGGTGTGTGCATACAGGAGAGGGCAGAGCTGAGACCCCCAGGTCCCTAGGACTGCAGTGTGTGCTGTCAATTATCACAGGGACCCATTAGTACAAAAACCAAACACAGGTGGGACCTGCTTTAGCTGCAGTTTGGGATAACAGGGCTCAAAGAGAAATGGGTTCTTTAAAGCAGCTGAAGACATTCTTGTGAGGTGATGAGCTAATATCCCAGAAGCAGAAATGCAACCTGCCTGTGCAAATGCAGTGGGGAGATGGGAGGAGCAGACTTGGACCCAGTCACCGAGGACCACCAGCACCAACAGCACCACCATCACTGTCTTCCATCTAACTGATGCATCCTTGGATTGCTGTGCCTGATTTGCACAGCAATGTCCTGGTTTCCTCTGGTTGTCCCAGGGTAGGTGTTATAGTACCCTTTTACTCTCAAGTGTTTCAGTTTAGAAGAGAAATTAGTTTCCCTACCAGTGACCCAGAGAAGAGAGTTGATTTGCCCAAGGTCACACAGTTGCTTCCCCCAGCTCCAGACAATATGGCCTAGTGGCCAAGGGCATGGGCTCTCTTCAGATAGTAAGCCTCCAAGGGCTGACTCCAGTCCTAATGCCACTTTATCCTGGAGCCCAGCACAGCGCCTGCCTCCTTGACACTGTTGGGAAAGTCCCTTACTGAAATTCTGTCTTTCCCAGAGGACAAGGAGTGCTCTCAGTTCACGTGCTGAATGCCTGCTACGTGCAGTCATTTGTGTTCCACAAATCAATATCTATTTTGCAATCCTCAACACCAACCCTGTGAAGTATAGTACTTCACCCAGTTCAGAGGGAGCCCCCAAAGGGAGCTGGCAGAGCCCCAACCAAACATTCCTGTCTGAGACAAGGACAGAGATCTCAGCCTTTGCCGGAAGCTGCGGTCCTCTATTTCCCCACGGGCATCCAGGCTGTAGGAATCCACGAGGCACTCAGCCAAGGCCTCCCCTAAAACCACTTTTAGCATCCAGAAATGTACTGGATATGTTGTAATTCCAGAGAATGCTTCCACTAGCGTCATTGCTCAGGCAGCTGAATATCAGTGCACATCCATCAGGCTCAGAAAATCCTTGAATGATGCTCCAAGCAACTGACAGGCATAGTCATCAATCATGAGGGCATCTTTGTAATTCCCTTCTGATCAAAAGATCAAGCCTGGGGCTACAGGATGAACCTAGCCAGGTCTCCACAAGTCACCAGGGCGGCCAACATCCTTTCCCCATCAAAACCACTGTGTGTGTGTGTGTGTGTGTGTGTGTGTGTGTGTGTGTGT
>NW_017732220.1:238057-242745 GCF_001890085.2 Hipposideros armiger | reverse complement strand
ACCCCAGGCCCCAAGCCTACCTGTCTCACAGGCCCACGTCAAGAGCATATTTGTTTCGTATATTTAGAAAGGCAGGAACACGAGGTGTTATAAATGCATAATGAAATATATAAAGAGTCCTGTCTTCCACATTTCTGGCCCCCCTAAAGATAGATATGAACATATTAGCATAGTTCCTTTATGGGACTTTAGGTGTGATTTATGAATATCTCTAGAACTTTGAACATAGACGTTTGGGGATATTTTTCATAGTGATTCTGTAATGAGATTATCAGCTATTACCATTATAAATGATGAAATTTCAAGGGGATGTGATATATTAGAGTTACTATGCAGATATTAAAGAAATCAATGAGACTTTGGAACATTCAACTTTTTAAGTTAGAAGAGAAAAATTGACTGTAAGAGAGCTTCATTAACCTATGAAGTAGCCTCTGCCAGAAGTACTTTTATTCTTGAGGAGTGTTAACTGATGAACTTGTAACCAAATCACATCTAATTTTTTTCCAAGATCAAGAGAAATGATACCTAATTCCTACCTACATTTCAGAATATGTTGATTTTCCAGAGCTTATTTACAAAGAAAACATGATTACCTTTAAGCCTAAAACAAGACCAGGTTAATTTAAGGCAAACAGTTTTTGTCATCTACTGAAGGAATTAATTTTTTAAAAGTCATAACAGGATAAAGTTTTAAAGATATATTTTTTTCTCAATGAGAAATGTCTGAGGTTACGCATATAAACTTGATATGTTAATTTGACAGAGAACTCAGATTTTTTTTTTAATTCCATTTTTGGCTTTAAAAACTTATTTTTTTATTTTTATGTTTTTATTTTATTTATTTTTTATTTTTTGTGTGAAATAAACCTTTTTAAAAATTGGTTTCACCTGTACAACACAGTGCAATAGTTATACTTTTTATCCCTCAAAGGGACACCGCCCCCTCACCAATCCGCCACCTCACTGCCCCCCATATCATACTTATCTATTACAATTCCCTTGACTCCACTCCCACAATATACTCCACGTCCCATGACTATAGATATATTCAATTTAGAAGTTGAATTCAATAGAAGTTTTGATATCTATGTAATCTAATCCAAACTAACATACTTTAAGCTATATCAATATAGTAATCACAACACAAGCCTGATTCACAAAGTATGGTTGTATTTTTAAACATTATTGTTATTGTGGGACAATATGCAGTTCCATGTTCTGTTAATCAGCTTTTGGGGATCATTTGCCAATTTACTTTAAATATTTGGGGGCGTTTGTGTCCCCTCATTGTATTAATATTTCACCTATAGCACATAAAATACCAAAATTACTTTTCTATAAAAACTAGAGAATGCAGGGTTTTTCCTGCACTGTACAGATATTCAGTACTGTAAATTAGACTTGTCAGTTAAATTGGCATAATATATAATAATGTTTCTTCCATGGAAAAAAAACTGTATTTCATTGATTCTAAAGATACACATTTTAATATCTGTGAAGTCAGGATACTTCATACAATTAATAGCATCTTACAATTACAGTTGACAGCATTTTTTATCTTTCTGCATGCTACATAATGATGTCTTTTAAATTCTATGAAATAGGATAAAAATTTTTGTGTAAATCTTGCCTTCCTTTTGAAAGTAGAACTATAATGGCATATATAAAACATCTTCCATATACTAGATTTATATTTATAAAGCATGATTATATATTACATATGAATATGCAAAAGTTAGATATTAAAATGATAATATAGCTTTGGTAGTCTTATTTCATAGTACTATTAATTATCTATGCACCCACAGTTACGTTTCATTACGTCAGAAGAAAAGGCAGGGTAATCCTTTTAATTACTGAATGTTTTTTAAAGACATGCTGCTTTATTTCATTTAAATATATAAAATAAATTGTAGAGCTGTCAAATTGTAGTGAAATAGTGGTTTTCCTGGCCATACTTCTAAATGATTTGTATGTGAATTAATGTTGGTAAGAAGTGTCTAGCTCATTCAAGAATAGCATGTTTTGTTTACATGTTCTTTCCATATAACATGCCATCATAGGTTTTTGTCTGTTTTCCTATCACTTATTCAGGTTTCGTTAGTTTTAACCTATTACCCTTTCTCTGTTCCCATTCAGGAAACCACATCATGTTTAGTTTTCATGTCTCTTTAGGCTCCTGTTGGCTGTAACAGTTTCTCAGATTTTACTTGTTTTTGATGCTCTTGACAGTATTAGGAGTACTGTTCAGGTATTTTTATAGAATGTCCCATACTATATTTTGGGTTGTTATTTGTGCATCTCTTGCACAAAGCAGACTGTGAAAGTGCTATGATTAAAGATACATTATAAGAAATGAAAGTATGAGAAAGAGAAAGATAAATTTTGATGAGGATCTGGGAAGACTTCTCATTACAAGCAGGGCATTGCCCTTATTAGAAGTTAGTTGTGCTTGTGGTGGGAACTAGGGAATGAACGTGAGGAATGCAGATCATATTCTGGTAACAAACTAATGCAATTTCAACATGAAGTATATTAAAGGTGTAATTAGAAGTAAGGTGTAAAGTTTGGTAGGGGCCCGAGTGATGTTTTTCCCTCCTAACACCGAACACCTGGTGTCTTTTCCAACATCACTTCTCCAGCTCTCGGACACCAAGGTGGTGTCCTACAGCTCTGACACTAACCGCATGGAGTTGGACTCCACAGGGGTCAGAGCTCCATGCCACAAGACTGTCCTCACTTCAGATGTTGGCTGCAGTAATCAGGTCTCCAGGTCACCCACATTTTTGTAAGACTTGGTTACAAAGTCAGTGGTTCCCACAATCTGTTTCCCCATTACTATTACAGTTCATTATAAAGGATACAAATGACCAGCTAGATGTGGCGATGCACAGTATTACTTGCCAATTAAATCTCAATAAAGCTGGAAAAAAAATGGGCAGGTGCTATGGCACTTAATAGGCTTGAAACAGGAATGCTAAATGTCTTGCCAAATGGTAGGAGAGTCCTACAGAATAAAAAATTGAAATGCTCAAAATGTCAATAGCCCCTGGTCTTCTTGCATTGATGATCACAAAGAATCCTGTAAGAGAAACAGCCCTGGCCTGGCACACAGGAGACCTATGTTGTGGACCTGCTTTAACCAACTGGCTACGTGACCTTGTGGGAGTCCTGAAATCGCTCTGGATTTCAGTTTCATTTCTTACAAATGTAATGGCAGAAATTCCTTTAACCATGATTTCTTTGACTTAAAAGTCTAAAGATAATTACTTTGCTTTCTTGTTTAACAGTAATTTTTTTCAGCAATATCCTCTCCAGGCGACAGAGTGACATGATCTATTTGATGTATTGGAAGCCACAACTATGTGCAAATATTGTCCTGTAAATATTCCAATAATTCTGTAACAAAAATATTTTGTTTTAATTGGTGTACAAAATTTAACAAGCTTGAATTCAATTTTTAATGTAAAAATATTATTCTCTCATTTAATAGATCTTGAATTATATTTCAATGTATTTCTATTCAACATCACTATTGAAAGCTGCTTCTACAAAAGTGAGAATAAGTAACAATTAGTTATAATTAATATTATCAATTTTTTCTTTTCATAGATATTAAATAACACACATGATGAGAAAAGGCCCATTTGACAAGCAAAGCTAATGATTTACTGAAAAATTTTTTCCAGCATATTCTGACCATTTTTAGAGTTGATCAATTTTAGTATTTGTGTCCTGAACATAATACTATGACTTGCCCAAAATTATGTCAAATCTGTAACTTCTCATAAAGGGTTAACTAATATATAGCTTATTGTTTACATTGTGAGCACCACAAGTTTCTTTCCTTTTCTTTATATAACTACTAATTTTTACTGTATAATAGACTCTTATTCTACATAAAGTGAGTATTTAGTAAATATTGATGTTAAGGTAATAATCAATAAATCCAGTATAATATACTTTTGCTTTGCTGAAATCCAAGGATAAAAAGTTTCCCACATAATATTTTTCCTCTTAAGAAAGGTAGTTTGTGGTATGCAAGCTGCTGTGTGAAAATGGAGTTCATCATGCTTCTGAGACCAGGTTCCTTGCAAAAATATTTTATTCATTTTGAGTCAGGAGAGGTGCTATAAATAAGTGTTCTGCACACAGGCATTCAATCCATTCTAGAAGATTCACTAATCTGTCCTAGCTTTGCAGTTTCATTCTGTGACCCAGAATAAAATGCATAAAAGCTATCAGTGAATTAAAAATTGGCAAACTTCGGATCTAAAATAGATTTCTAAAAAGAGTTCCCTAAATCTTTGAGTTCCGGATCACAACAACAGCAAAGTAATTTTTTGTGGCAAATTAATTAAAATAAGTAAAATAATTTATTCATCCTCCAGTGGCCTTTTTTTAAATCTATGTTACTTTTTAAATATACACGTACCATAAGATAGAAAAGGCTACATGGGAAGGTTTTTCATCAGTTTTGTTTACTTTGTAGGAAAAAAAATAGTTTTTATTTGAAATAAAATGTCGCTTCATAAATCTTGTAAAACTCTAACTTCTAAATAATAGTTTATGTCTTATATCAATAGTTATACTGAATATGACAAGGGAAGCAAGAAGTTACAATGGGGTAAGGATAGCCTATTTAATAAATGGTGTTGGGAAAATTGGACTGACACATGCAAAAA
>NW_017732220.1:210442-235082 GCF_001890085.2 Hipposideros armiger | reverse complement strand
CTGCTGGCTACACACGGTAGACCATGGCAACCCACTGCTACAGGGGCTGCAGCCTACGCCATCGCCAGCGACTCATGGCAGCCCAGCTCCAAGTTCAGCATCTTAGCTGTGGAGGGCAGTGTCACTGGCCCTCATATGTGGGATCCGAACTGGGGCCCTCTGGCATCCCAAGCCAATTCTTAACCATTGTGCCACTCGGCCGGCCCATTGTGTCTGATTTTTGAGGGTTCTCTTTTTTGGTTTGTTTTCTTCATTCCATTACATTATTACCTTTGAATACCTATTTATATTTAATAGTGAAACCCTAAAAAGTTGTGAGGAAGCATTGTCAAAGTGGACAGATTTATCCTGAGGAGAACTTTGTATAGGATAATCGGTGGGCATATAGCCATGTCACTGAAAACTCCCTGTTTCTGTTACTTGCTTCATAATAAGTTACCCTACAGTTCTGTAGCTTAACATATTATTTTGCTCAGTAATTTTGTGGGTCAATAATTCAGGATAGGCTCAGCTGGACAAGTCTCAAGTGGGGTGTCTCATGCAGTTGCAGTCAGATGTCAGCTGGGGTTGTAGTCATAACAAGACTCATCTGGGCTGGAGTCTAAACTAGCCCACTCACTTGGCTGGCAGTTGATGTTGGGTATTAGTTAAGTGTTCAGAAGGACTGCCAACTAGATTACCAACATATGGCCTTTGGAGCATGCAATCTGAGATGTCACACTTCTTACATGGTGATTGGCTTCCTCAAGATTCTAGAGCAAGCATCCCAAGATGCTTTTCTGACCAATCTTTAGAAGTCACACAGTATTATCCCTTTTCATTCTGTAGGTTAAAAGTTCACATGCCCACCCAAATTCAGGGGTACTGGATATAGATCCACCATTCAACTGGAGGAGTGTACAGAATTGGAACTTGATTATTTTTTTCTGTTCCACTGATCTATAAGTTCTGACAATTAAGTTCACGAACTCATCCTAGAGAAAGTGCTACATACCTCATTGCTGAATATCACTATGGTCACCTTCGAAGTACTCTGCTTGGGAAGCTATGCACTGATGCCAGTGCCTAGCCCACCCTTCAAAGCAATTTTGGAACTCTTTTTCTGGAATGGCCATCAAAGCTGTCGTTGTATTACCCTTGATGTCCTGAATATCATCGAAATGTCTTTCTTTCAATATTTCCTTGATCTTCAGGTAAAGAAAGACATAATTGGGGACCAGATCAAGTAAGTAGGGAGGGTGTTCCAATACAGTTATTTGTTTACTGGCTAAAAATTCCCTCACAGACAGTGCCGTCTGAGCTGGTGCATTGTCGTGATGCAAGAGCCAAGAATTGCAGGCTTTAAAAAGTTGAGGTCATCTAACTTTTTCACACAGCCTTTTCAGCACTTCCAAATAGTAAACTTGGTTAACTGTTTGTCCAGTTGGTACAAATTCATAATGAATAATCCCTCCGATATCAAAAAAAGTTAGCAACATCATTGCAACAAGTTCATGAACTTAAATGTCAGACTTCGTATTTGTCTACCTTGATGCCAGAATTTAGCCTTGTAATGAATTTTGAAATCAGGTAGTGCTATTTCCTTAAATGTGTTCTTATTTTTCAAAATTGGGCTATTGTATGTCCTTTGCATTTTCAAATGAATTTTAGAATCAATTTGCCAACTCCAAAAAAAAAAAAAAGCCTGAGATTTTGATTTGGGTTACCTTGAACCTACTGACCAACTTGGGGAGAATTAACATCTTACCAATACTGAGTCTTCTGACACATGAGTATGGTATATATACCTCTCTCCATTAATTTAGGTCCTCTTTAATTTCACTCCACAATGTTTGTACTTTTCATTGTTCAGATCTTTCACATCTTTGTCAATTTATCCTTAAGTATTTCATATTTTTATACTATTGATTTGTAATTTCAATTTCCAATTGTTCATTACTAGTATATAGAAATGTAATTGACTTTTATGTATTGATTTTGTATTCTACAACCTTTGCTAAACTCGTCTGTTAGTACTACTAATTTTTGTGCAAGTTCCATTGGATTTTACACAAAAACTATCATGTCATTTGCGAATAAAGATAGTTTTACCTTTTCCTTTCCAACTGGATGCCTTGCTTGAATGCACTGGCTAAAACCTCCAGTACAATGTTAAATAAAAGTGGTGAGAGTGCACATTTTTTACTTATTTCTGAGCTTCGAGGGAAAGCATTTTTTCTTTCCTCATTAAGACATAAGCTGTAGGGTTTTAGAATTGTCCTATATCAGGTTAAGGAATTTTTCTTCTCTTTTAGGTTGCCGAGAATTTTTTTTTTAAGTAGGAATGAATGTTAGATTTTTGTCATGTGGTTTTACTGAGTCTATTGAGACTATTGAATGGTTTTTGTTTTGTAGTTTGTTTAATATGGTGATTTACATTGAAGGATTTCAAATATTAAAACAACCTTGCATTTCTGAGGTAAACTCCATTTGGTCACGATGTATTATCCTTTATATATTGTTGTATGTGATTTGCTAAAATTTTTGCATCTATTTTCATGAAGACATTAATCTGTAGTTTTCTTTAATTTCTGTCTGGTTTTTAATCAGATCAATGCTGGCCTCATAGAATGAGTTGGGAAATATTCCCTACTTTTTAATTTTCTGGAAGACTTTGTGTAGCTTAGTGTTATTTTTTCCTTAACATTTGGTAGAATTAACTGTGAAGCCACCTGGGATTTTCTTTGTGGAAAGGTTTTTAACTAGAATTTTTAAAGTAGATATATGGCTAGTCACCTTATCAATCTCTTTTTGAGTGAATTTTTGCTATATGTGTCCTACAAAAAATTTTATCTATGTGTTGAATTAATGGGCAAGTTGTTAATAATCTTTCATTTTCCTTTTAAGGTCTATGAAAATCTCTCATATTATTATTTCTCCCATTCTTGATAGTGTCAATTTGTGCTTTCTTTCTTTCTGTTTTGTCCTTAACAGTCAGGCTAGGGGTTCATCAATTTTATTGATCTTCCCAAAGAACTAGCTTTTAGTTTCATTGATTTTCTCTATTGTTTTTCTATTTTCTACTTCGTTGATTCCCATTGATCTGTATTATTTCCTTTCTTCTGCTTACTTGGCATTTAATTTGTTCTCTGTCTTTTTTTTTTTCTGTTTTCTTAGTGTGTTAGCTGCGGTTATTGATTTGAGAGCTTCTCTCCTTTTGTTTTTTTATTTTTCTTTCTTTCTTTTTTTTTAGCGGAGCCATCCTGCCACCTGTTGGCAGCTCAGTGGCTGCTCAGCTCGGGCCGGGACTCGAACCGCAGTTGCTCAGAGCTCAAACTCTTGAGCGAGCTCTTAACCAACTGAGCTACTCGGCCAGCCCGAGAGCTTCTCTCCTAATATAAGCATTTAGTGCTATAAACTTTCCCCTACACATTGCTTTCATGGCATCCCAGAAATTTTGATATGTTTTCAATTTCATTCCATTCAAAGTACTTTCTAATTTCATTTTTTATTTTTTCTTTGATCCATTAGTTATTTAGGAGTGTATATTTTAATTTCCAAATATTTGAGGACTTTTCAGAGATCTTTTTTGTTAGTGATTTTTATTTTAATTCCATTTGGTTCAAAGAACCTAGTTTGTATAAATTGAATCATCTTAACCTTATGGAGATTTGTTTTCTGTCACAGAATATGGTCTATCTTGGTAAATGTTCTGTGTGTCTTGAAAATAATGTACAGCCTATTGTAGGGTGGAGTGTTTTATAAATGTCAATTAAGTTGTATGACAGTATTGTTCATACTTTCTGTATTGTACTGATTTTCTGTTTACTTTTCTATCAATAATTGAGACATACTTAAGTCTCCAACAGTAACTGGATTTGTTGATGTATCTATCAGATTTTGCTTCATGTTTATTGAAGTTCTGCTATTAGGTACATAATTGTTTAGGGTTGCTATGTTATCTTGATGAATTGACCCCATTATCCATATGGAAGGAC
This sequence comes from Hipposideros armiger, assembly GCF_001890085.2. NCBI lineage: Eukaryota > Metazoa > Chordata > Mammalia > Chiroptera > Hipposideridae > Hipposideros > Hipposideros armiger. Next base: position 231,105 of record NW_017732220.1, on the reverse strand, counting down.
CTTTTTATCCCTGGTATTATTCTCTGGTTTTAAGTTTGCTTTCTCTGATATTATTATATTTTGATTAGTGTTAGCATATATCTTTTCCATACTTTTACTTTTAACCTATTTGTGTCTTTATATTTGAAGTGGGCTCCTTGTATGCACCATATAATTAGATCTTGTTTATTAATTCAATCTGACCGTCTCTGTTTTTGTTGTTGTTGTTGCTGTTTTTTTTTTAATTGGGGTATTTAGGTCATTTCCATTTATGGTATTTATTAATATGGTATGGTTTTATATATATATATTATATATATATATATATATATATATATATATATATATGATTTGCTATTTGTTTTTCACTTGTCTCCTGTTTTTTGTTTTCTTTTTCTGCTTTTCCTGACCTTTTGGACTAGATATTTTCTGATTCTTTTTTATCTCATTGGTTGCTTAGTAGCTATGACTGTTGTTTTTTAGTTTAATTGTTGCTTTATGGTATATAGTATATACGAGGTGTGATCAAAAGATACAATGAACGTTTAAATTAAAAAAAATGTGTTATAGTAAAAGACACATTGCCATTAATCCCCCTCAAAATACTCCTCCTTGCTTCAAGCACACTTATCCCATCATTCTTGCCACTTTCTGAAGCAGTTCTGGAAGTCCTCTTTCGTGAGTGTCTTTAGTTGCACTGTCATGGCTGCCTCAATGTCCTGAATCGATTCAAAATGTTTACCTTTCATGGTCATTTTGACTTTGAGGAAGAGCCAGAAGTTGCACGGTACCAGATCCAATGAATAAGGTGAATGAGGACAAACCATAATGTTTTTATTTGACAGCACTTGTTGTACCAGAATCTGTGTGTTGTCATGAAGGAGGATGAAGTAAAGACACTCATGAAAGAGGACTTCCAAGAACTGTTTCAGAAAAGGGGCAAGAACGACGGGATAAGTGTGCTTTAAGGGAGGGGGAGTATTTTGAGGGGAATGAATGGCAATGTGTCTTTTACTGTAATAATTTTTTTTAATTTAAACATTCACCATAGTTTTTGACCACACCTCATATTTTAACTTATCACAGTCTATCTTCAAATGATATTATACCACTTCATGTATAGTAGAACATTTCAATAGTTCACTTCCGTTTCTTCCTTCCCTATCTTTGCACTTATTGTTGTAATATATTTTACTTTGACATGTCATTAACCACATGCTACATTGTAATTAGTTTTATTTAATTACACACTTTAATAGTAAGAAATTTAAATTAAATAAAAAATCTTATGTGTTTTACCATGTAATTACCATTTCTAATACTCTTTATTTCTTTGTGTAGATTTACATTTCCATCTAGTATAATTTTCCTTTTGACCAAAGAGCATCCTTTATAATTTCTTGTAATGTGGGTCTGTTGCTGATGAAATTCTTTGGTTTTGCATGTCTGAAAAGTGTTTTGCCGTCATTTTTGAAAGACAATTTGGGAGCTATGGTACATTAGGTTGACAGTTTTTTCTTTCACTACTTTAACAATTTTGCGTGACTCTCTTCTCAGTTGCATTGTTTCTGATGAGAAATCTGATTGCCATCCTTACCTTTGTTCCTCTGTATATAATGAACCCTTTTCTCTGGGTGCTAGGATCTTCTCTTTATCCAGGTTTGGAGAAGTTTGATTATAATGTGCCTTGATATAATTTTCTTCATGTTTCTTATTGTTTGGGTTTGTTGAGCTTCTTGAATCTAAAGTTATTACAGCATACTGCTTTCTTCAAAGAGGTATTAATGTTAAAAACTCTTACAGATGAAATGAAAAAAGTTTTAGATGATGCTACAAAATGATTAACTTTATTAAATAAAGACATGTTCATGCCAGCATGTTTTAAAATTGTGTTATGATTTGGTAGAAGACCACATTATCCTTCTGTTACATATAGAAATCTTGTGGATCAGCAGGGGAAGGGTTTGCAACAGTGCGTTTTAGCTAAAAGGTGAATTACAGGAGGATTTTTAAGAAGCAGTAGGTCTGATTCTGTCAAGTGATTTGAAGAAGGCAGCAGCAGCTAGCTATTTAGCAGGCATTTTTCATTACATGAACCAGTTGAACAAGTATCCACAAGAAAATGGAGAAAGCAGTTTGCCATCAAGTTACAAGAGTCTTCAATTTATAAAAATCTGAATCTTTGAAAAATTATATTGCAATAGGAAATCTTGAAATTTTCCCACCGCTGCTTGGGCTTGAGAGTGAAGAAGGATATTAGCAAGACTTAAGCTTTATTGAAAACAACTATTAATAGAAACCCCACAGAACAAAACAGAACAGTATTTTCTCTTTCTTTCAACACAGGGGTGAGAGAGAGACTCTTGGAATCTTCGGCTCAGCCTTAGAACCTGACTTTGAGAGAAGAACAAGGACTTCTTCAGCTTCAGTCCAATCATGCAGTCAAGATGAGCTTTACTGATCTGCCCGTTGTCAAGTCCTGGATTTCTCTGAAGGAAGAGTATCCTGCTATTCTTAGGAAAGCAGCGATCATTTAGCTGCAGTTTTCCAGTCATTACGAATGTGGGCAAGCTTTGACTTGTTTAACAATCAGTATGAGCAAGGATGAAAATCATCTTATTTTGGCTGAAAATGAAATCCATGTGTGCTTATCTCAAGTTTGATCCAGAACTGGGTAATTGTGCAGTAGAAAAACAAGCACAAATTTCTAGTTATTTTACTCTTTATTTCTAGTTTTAAAAATAACTTTTTTACACATATATAGGTATATAAAAGAGATTTTTAAAAACCAACATTTATGTATAGTAATTTCATAACTGCTAGGCCTATAGGACTATATTTTAGTCTGATTGTTACTCAGGAAGAAAATTTTTTCAAAGCTTTGCATAAAAATCTATCTTAAGATACACTTTTATTCATGCTCTGTTGGCTTATGGTTTAGTAGTTGTACTAATTGCACTGTCAATAATTTTCATGTTGTAAATAACATTAAATCAATTTATAACTTTTATTTAAATTAAATCAACCAAGCCCATATTTAACAATTTTTTTTATGTTTGCCATATACACACTGTATTAAAATAGTAATACTCAATATACACCAATAACAAAAGATGAATACAAGTCATGTGTATACATTATTTTGATATCTCAGTATATATATATATATATATAATTTATGAAAGGGGCAGTTATGATATTACTTTCAAGAAAGGTAAGCTAAACCTAGCTTCTTTTTTCAGGGACATTTGGGTATGAAGTCATTTTAGTTTTAAATAGGGAAAGAAACCCCTCATAGCTTACCTTACTAGCTACCGTGTTTCCCTGAAAATAAGACCTAACCAGAAAATAAGACCTAGCATGATTTTTCAGGATGCTTTCAATATAAGCCCTACCCCAAACATAAGCCCCCATTAAGATCGTCACCCACACATGACTGTTTGAATAAATGTAGATTTTTGTAAATGAATAAATGAATAAATGTAGATTGTTGGAGCAAAAATTAATGTAAGACCCGATCTTGTTTTCAGGGAAACACGGTACTTGTAGACGTTTATGGTCTTAGGTGCGATGGCCATGAGAATGTGCCTTGAAGATCTCCAGATACAGGGAACTGAATTGATCAAGGGCCTTAGCTGCTCTGCTCTGAACTCCATCACTGTTGGTGCTAAGGCCACACTTGCCCTGAATTGCTTCCAGCTGGTGACTGAGTGCAGCAGGAATATTGAGGTAGGCCCATACCTCAATGTCATCAGATTCCTCTGATGGCCAACTGTGGCTCAAAGATGCCCTGACCATTCCTCAGACTTATGGCAGTTTAGAACACTGCCACCCAAGCTTCCTTTCTCTCCCCTTCACACAGGGTCATAGGTGCTTCATGGCCTGATGGTTCTCCCAGACTTCCCAGTTCCCTTCCCCATTATCTCTCAAAGATGTTTCCTTAAAATCCTTGCATGTTTAACCCTGTCTTGGTGTCTTGGAGGACTCGAACTAACACACTGGATATGGTTAAAAAATCAATAAGAAATAAAAATAAAAAGGGTAGCTACATTTTCTCTATCTACACTACCTACTTGTGTTAGAGTTGTTGTCTTTTGTGGGGAGAAAGAACCACACAAAAAGATTAAGCTAATAAGTTCGTAAAAATGAATGAATGAATGAATGAATAAATAAATAAATAAATAAATAAATGGAGTCACTGTAAAATGGGGCTGGAGCTGCCATCCCAGAGGAATTGCCTTGCATGTCTTACTCCTCAAACCTCTGGAATTTTAAAACAGGGCAAAATAGTCTTTGGACTGGGCCTAAAGCAGCACTGTTTCAAAGAACTGTTTGTAATAACAAGAAAACTGTTACTGTGATTAGGGGCTGATGACTACCGGACTGAAAATTAAAAACATTGTTTTGAATTAGCATTGCTATATTAGCATATCTGCACCAATAGAAAAGTCTTCCTTCTATTGATATAAGAGTAATTGTTCCCCTTCTCTTTCTCATAAATGCCCCTTGCCTTTGTCTCCTAATTAGAACATTATGTGGGTTTCTGCCTCTATCAGTGCTTCCCAAATAGCTTATTCTTTTTGGATCTCAAATAAATGCTTGTTACCTCTCGCTTAGGCTTTTTATTTTTAGGTAAATAAGTTATTCACCATATTAACAGAAAAAGATCATTCTCTTTTTCTGTGACAGTTGTTGACAATTGTTATTGGATTATTATATCTCCAATTTACCAATCACATTAACATTCTGTGATTTGTAGATAATAGAATATTTATGTAAGGGTTCCCTGAGACTTGAAAACTGTTTCAAGAATTCCTCCAGGGTAAAAAGATTGAAAACAATTATTCTAGGTTATTTCTGACATGCTTCAACTCAATCTCATTTCATTTTTTTTTTTTTAAAGATTTCATTGGGGAATTGAGGGAGGGGAACAGACAAGTTACTGTCCTTTTGTTGTTCAGTCTAGTTGTGGAGGACATTGCTTCACTGGCCCGTGTTGGTATTATCACTTGCTGGCCATTGGACAGCCACTCATGGTAGCTCACGGCAGCCCACTGCAGCAGGGGCTGCAGCCTACACCGTCGCCTGGTGACTCACAGAAGCCCAGGTCCAGGTTGAGCTGTTGTTCACCATCTTAGCTGTAGAGAGTGCAGCGTCACTGGCCCTCATGTGGGATCTGAACTGGGGCCCTGTTGCTCAGAGATGGCGTCCCAAGCCAAACTTAACCAATGCGCCACTTGGCCGGCCCTCGTTTTGTTTCTTGATCCTCTGTGTGTTGTATTTTGTGTTGAAGCTAAAATATCCTGCTCTCACTTTGCAGCTCAAAGTAGCTGAGTCCAATTCTTGCCAATACAGCCATCCTAAAAGCCACTTCCGATTTGTTTCTATTCTCCTCTCCCTTTATGTGATTTATGGGCTCTCTGATACAGTCTAGCTGTTTTGCAGAGTTAAAAGGCTAGATTCTAGTCTTAGAAGGATTACAAAATTTTAATAAGGTTATTTAGACAAAATTTATATATAGGGGCAATATAGAACTACTGTTCACAGAGTTAGAAGAGAAAAAAGCAATATTTGGGTTTTATATGCGGGGAAAAAAAATCCCAGTTGCTCTAATTGGCACTCAATATTAGGCCAGGAGAGGAGCAAAGTATAGTATTTAAGAGCATCGTGCATGGGAATCAATCTGCTTGAAACCTGGCTCTATCTATACAGCATTGTGCAAGACACATTATCTTTCTGGTTTCCTTATCTATGAAAATAGGAATAATAATACCTGCTCAGAAGAATTAAATGAGAAAATACATGTAAAGTGCTTAGCACTGTGCTTGGAACAGTGGAACCACTTGATAAAGGGTTGTTCTTATTAGCAAGGATAATTTGATACAATTTTTTCTCTCAGTGCTATTCTAAATAGTCACTTTGCATCTTGCATTGAGATCAAGTTCTTTTCATAAATTAATGTGTATTGGTAATAAAGAAGTGCAGGAAATATGAAAAAAAAAATCAAGGTGCTGAGGCTCCTACAATTCAGCATGTACATTTTCACTTACTGGCCCTACTTTGAGTCCCTCATATCCCACCAGCTCTCCATGGTGTTCTTAAGTCTAGAGCTTCTCCATTCATCTTCCCCAGAGGACGGGATAGGAGATTGTGGGAGGAACTAGGGGTACCTGCTTCCTTGCCTGGGTAGGAGAGGATTCCTAGCCACCCAAGCGTTGTGTACATATACAATCTCTCAGTCAGTCCTCCATTTTCACATCCTGCCTCACATCCCTATGAAGTAGTCGGTGGGTCCACTGCTGAGCCGACACTTGCACAAGGCATTTGTACTCATATAATTCAAAATAAAACAACATTTAACATGAGATAATGTATAAGCTCTTTATGCTTTGATTTAGTTTCTTTACTTCATTTAATCCTCACAATAATTCAGTAAAATAGATATTGTTATTATCCTAATTTTACTGATGAGTAACATAGGACTTAAAGGGGCTGAATAACTTCTGTTTACGTAGTGGCGGGACAGGACTTGCTGACTGTTTTTCGCCACTGCACCCTGAGTGTGTGTGTGTGGAGCTCTGCTTGTTTAACTCAAACACTTAGAGTGCGATCACAGTGGCCAAGAATTAAGTAGCTCTGTTTTACCTCTACAAGTAAGCTCTTAGCTCTTGGAATAAACACAATTTTAGGCGCACCAAGAGGAAGAACTGGAGAGAAGAATATTTTGTACTCGCTACTGACTCATCCATCCAAAATAGAAGATTATGATGACAGCCAACTCACAAAGTTTTCTGGACAACTAGGTAAGAATTTTTCTCAAAACACATCTGGACTCAAGAATCACCCTGGTCTGATATTGCTGTTTTCTAGAGTGAGACTTAGAGAAGTTACTAGAACTACTTTTTAAAAAAGTGTCTAGTTTTGTTTCAACTTGATAATGCCAGAGACATATCCGTGCTAATGAAAACCTTTTTGTATCCTGGCAATATACTCTAAAACCACTTATCTAAAAATGCAAAATGTGTTCTAAAAGTATTTATCTAAAACTACTTATCTAAATTTCTCACTTAAAAAAAAACAGGCCTCCCCTCCCTGCTCCCCGTTCTGATCCAACGTTAAGGTTCATTTCAGTTTATATTTTCACGCTACATCTGCTATCAGCTGTAGAAAAGAGGAAGATCAAAAACCTCAATGATATCCACACCAGCATTTATATCTTATGAACACATTTTTATATGTTGACCGTTTATATTTCTAGTTGACAAAAAAACTGTTTTATGAACAAAGCCATCGTTTATTGAAAAAAGTTTTTATCTGCATAAAGGCTTACATAATGAGCCTTTAATGTGATTACCTCATGCTTTTAACATTAATGAAACACAAAATTTTTTCCTGATATAAGACAAAATGTTATTTATTTGGGATCAGGTAATAAAGGTATTTCACTCAGGAAATCACTGACTGGCTTACATGGATATGTATTCATGTTACAAGAATCAGTTTCATTTTATAATACTTTCTTAACACATCTACATGTATTAAAAAGTCAGCAATGTAATAATAAAATACTTATAACGAACTATTGATGGAAATTTGCAGAGTACAATATTAAGTATTTCCTTTAGAATATAATTCAGAAAGTACTTGTGGGTTTAACATATTGCTTCTCTAAAAATGTCTCTTACTATGTGCATTCAGCTAAAAAGAAAGGAAAGATATTATGATCTGTTTGGTGACTTTGACATGTTCCAGTTTCTAAAAATAATATCTGCCAATAATGTCCTTGTGCCTTCAAAGAGATTCTCACTGAAAGATTTCTCTTCTTTCCTATAGCATTGCTGTTGCATGCAAAATGTAACTGCCTTCTGTTTACGGACATTGCTTTTTAAACACGAATTATAATTCTTATAAAACATGTCCAAAAAATAATAATAGTATTACAGTAAAAAGTGACATACCACTTACCATAGAAAAAACAATGAAGTTAAAAGATTAGTACAATGAAATTGAGTCAAACAAGTCTTACGTTACAACACAGCAGTTTGGTAATGCATCAGTGTACAAAACAGAATAAAGAAACCAGACATAAACTGCTGATTACACAGAGAATACGTGCAATTCAGCGCATTTGGGACTCTCAGTTCCAGTTACGGATATAACCTTTAAGCACACTGACTAAAAACTGACTCTAACATGTTCAGAGGTAAGGCTTTTTATGTCTTAACATATTTTTGTTGAGTTTTAAAATAATGGCCCAATTAGAAGTTTTAAACTAGCTGAAAGCTCAACAGAGCTGTGATTGCAATTTTAAGATTTGAAAATTTCTTGATAAGCATTGAGGTTATAACAATACATCCAGTTCTTAAGACCACTTAAAAGGAATATTTAAATCAATAAATAGGAATGTTTATGTTTAATTGTGTCTACATGTTAAAAGTATATAAATCTTTTAAAAATAATTTAATTTTTCCAAGAGGATTAGATAGAAAATTTTGGCCAAAAAGGCTGTGTTCTTTAGGGTTAAAAAAAAACCAAAACACTAAAGAAAAAAATTCACTTAGCATTTTTGGAAACACAGTTCTTCATTATTAAAACAAATACATGTTAAGTTTTTGTAATTTAAAAATATGTTTTGTATTTATAGTGAAATAGAGATTTTTGTATGAAAAATAGATATTAGATAACCTTATATTAACATACCAATAGCTTATTGGTCTATTTCTCAGGTACTTAATATCCTTATTTCTAATTAGCTTCTTTTCATAACATAATGATCTTTTAATACCTTTCATATAAAAAAGCTGGTCAGACTTATTTTCTTAATAAGATTTGCTCAAAGAACCATAAGGAATGGAATCTATTACTAAATGTACTAAACCAGCCTTTAAAAAAATTACCTTTTCAGTTCTTTACTTTTTCTATTTCACATTTTGAATTTCTGATATGCACAAAAGACTATTCATTTTTAAGTTATTTCATGGTGATAATTCTTTCTTCATTACTAAAGTGTAAATGCAGGGGCCATTCACAGTAATTAAACAGCACAGCATTTGGGGCCAGACTTCTTGGGTTCAAATCCTAGTTTTGCCACTTAATAGTTGTGTGGCTTTGATCAAGTTATTTAATCTCTTTGTGCCTCAGCTTTCTCAACTGTAAAATGGGGATAATAATAATTCTTAACTTTGTAGGGTTGTTGAAGAGATTAAATGTATTAATACAGGTCAGACATTTAGAACAGTGTCCAGGAACAAGTAAGATCTAAAAAAAATCCAAGCTATTACAAATATGAATATTTATTCCTATAATATTTTATTGCCAAGATACTAAGTCAGCCAGCTAGGCAAAAATCCATCTTAATCAGTATCTCTAAATTTCTTAATGGTTCTAGTAAATTGTATCTTGTTTACGTAAGTGATGACAACCCTGTCTGACGTTGTTTTCAGTTCCTGGTCCTTGATAAAACTTCAAATCTTGTGTATTCACTGAATATTTTTTCTGGGGGAGAGATGTTGTTAAGGGCTGAATCCTGTCCACACAAAAAGATGCACTAAAGTTCTAACCCTCTGGGACTGCAGACTGGTGCAGCCATTATGGAAATCAGTATGGAGGCACCTAAAAAATCTGAAAATGGAACTACCTTATGACCCAGCAATCCCACTCTTAGGTATTTATCCAAAAAATCCCAAGACATTAATCTGAAAAAATATATGTACCCCTATGTTCATTGCGGCATTATTCACAATAGCTAAGACTTGGAAACAACCAAAATGCCCATCGGTAGATGACTGGATTAAGAAACTTTGGTACATTTACACAATGGAGTATTACTCAGCTATAAAGAGAAGGAAATAGTACCCTTTGCAACAATATGGATGGAACTAGAGAACATTATGCTAAGTGAAATAAGTCAGTCAGAGAAAGACAAATATCATATGATCTCACTTATACGTGGATTCTAAGGAACTGAATGGATGGGAGAAGTGGATGGAGATAGTCTCAGAGACACAGAGGAAGAACTGAGGGTTGTTAGTTGGGAGGGGTTGGGGATGAAGGAGAAGGGGAAGGGATGAGACAATACAAATTGGTAATTGCAATATGGCCTCAGGGATAGAACAAGACAGTCTGAGGAATATAATCAATAATGTAAATATTTCTTAGGGGGCCAGATGGACTCATGTCCTGTTGGGGAGACCACTTCATAGTTGATGTAGAGGCCTGACCACCACACTGTATTTCTGAAGCTGATGTTGAATAATATTGTATGTCAACTATAATTATATATACATATAGTCACGGGACATGGAGTAGAGAGTGGGAATGGAATCAATGGAATTGTAATAGATAAGCATGATATTGGGGGTGGGAGGGCAGTAGATGGGGGGAGGGGGGTTGTTACTTTGTGAGGGTGAAAAGGGTAACTATTGCATTGTTCTGTACATCTGAAACTAACAATAATAAAAAAAAAAGTTCTAACCCTCAGTATCTCAGGGAGTTACCTTATTTGGAAACAAGGTCTTTGAGATTGAACCAGGTTAACATGAGTTCATTAGGGTGGGCCCTAATCCAGTATGACTAGTGTCCTATTAAAAAGGAAATTTGGACACAAACAGACAAAAGAAAGATGTGAAGATGGTCATGTGACTGGAGTGATGCATCTACAAGCCAAGGAATGCCAAGGATAGTTGGAAAACATGAGAGGCTGAGATAGCGGCAAGGAAGGATTCTCTCCTAGAGCCATCAGAGAGAACATGGCTCTGGGACACCTTAATTTATACATTTTGGCCCCCAGAACAGTGAGACAATAAAATTCTGTTGTTTTAAGCAACCTTGCTTTCAGTACTTCGTTATACTAGCCCTAGGAAACAAAAACAGGTATCATATAGATTTATCCACTTTTTGATTAGTTTTCCTCACTGCTAACCAAAAAGTGAGGCTACAATTGAATCATCCTGTGTGCCCCACCCCCTTTTTTTCTGTGAGAATCATGCACTATGGACTTGAAAAAATGAATACTGAATTTCTAGATGTAAGTGAATTAATGAAATTATTTTTGATCAGTGAATGAACAACAAGCTGATGAGTGACTTACCAATATTACAAGTTGCTTGGGCCTTCTTTTTTTTTCCATTTTATATCTTCTTACTGATATACTTTTCAAGGGCTATCTTTGTTAATATCTTTTTTGTTTTTAAACTACCACTGCTATCGTCTAAAATGATCTATTTTTATATCCTGGGAGACAAATGCATCTGTAAAGCAAACTGTCTTTAGCTCCTGACATGCCCACCACAGTCACAGAACCACATGGTGGCTGTTTTAGCAGGTGATTAACAAACAGATCAGGTAGTGTGATTGGTTTATTTGTCAGAGGAGAAAGCTGAGGTCTAAGGAGGTTAAGTAACTCAGACTTCTGATGGAGTCTAAAAATCATACCTCTTATAGCCTTCCTTGCTGCATCACATCACTAGGGACTTAAACACAATTTAAATCACACTTCAAAAATCAGACGTTCTGGATCTTTCTTATATCCTCATCACAGATTAGTGATGTATAGTATAGTGGCCTACAAAAGACTGATAACTGCTTATTTGGGAGAATGCTTATTTGCCAGTTATCTTGAAGCCGTTAACAAACTTGGTATCAATAGTGACATCGAATGTGGTTGTATATGTCATTTACCTATCCTTCTAGGTGTAACATCTTGTAGACAGAGCATGTGAAATCTACACTGTTTTCTAAAGGCAGAAGCCTCCCTTAGGGTCGTTGAGGCAGAAAGGCTATTTCTAAATGAGGCATCAAATAGAGGCAGGTCCTGAGTCTCAGAAACACATAGACATTTTTAGTACGGCCTCTTTTCCTACCATAGCAGACTTTGGAAGATCAGGGTAAGGAATACATGAGAAAGATCAACACACCAAAATAAAAGAGATTCTAAGAAAAACTACCAAGCTTAAAAACAGAGAAAAGGCATAAGATCTTTAATAAATGACTTTGTCTAGAGTGTTAGTCAGTTCATAGCTTTCAGATTCTCCCTGGTAGTTAATAGTTTAATTATTGTCTACTTATCTACAGTTAAAGATCTCTCTTCAAATGACATTATTAAATTTACTTTCCGCCAGAAATTTTGCTAATCACTTTACAGATATTGTCTTTTTTAATGCAAGAAAACGATAAGAAGCTCCCATTATTATCCTCATTTTACAGTAATGAAAATGAAGCTTCGAGAGTTTCAAAACTTGCCTAATGTTGAATTGCTAGCAAATAGTTGAGCCAAGACTTAGATCTAACTCCAGTGGGCATTTCCATTCATTGGCTAATCATAGGGTTGTTAGGATCCCTGACTGGGCATCTTCCTGCCTCCCAGCTGTTAGGTAACATATGGGCCCTCCTGCTGGTTAAGCACTTGGGTCATTCCTCTTTGTCTGGGGTCAGCTATCAGTATAATCCCTTCTTCTTTGGGCTGTAGAGGTTTGGTCTGCTTACTCATCTTTTTTTCCAGCTGTCACTACTGATTCTCCTTCCTAAGATTCATCTTGTACAAGAATTCTGGAGTACAATACAGATTCCCTCTTCTCTCTTCCTGTTATTTCTAACTTAATAATAATTAAAAAAGAAAAATGTTCACATTTTTAATGAGAATCTCACTAGCAACTTCAAGTTGTAATATAATGATATTAGCAATTGTAATTGTGCTTCACGAGTAAAAAGTTACTTTTGCTGTTGTTAAATTTACTGCTCATAATTATTTGTGCATACGTTTTTAGACTTTGTATGGCAATGAGTAGAATTTTAGTTTGACCCATAATAGCACTTTCTTAACCCTTGCCCTTTCTGCAGGTATGCAACTGCCCTGATTTATCTTGCTACAGGTTATACTTGAAAGACAGTAAAAGATATTGCTAAAGATAGATCAAGACTTACATTGTAAGAAACAAACTAAAAAAGAGAGAACTGAATGTTACGAATTTCAGAAAAAGCTGTTAACATTGGTCAACCTTGCCTTTATTGAGATGAATATTTATTGAGTTCTTAAGATTCTACATGCTTTCTATATAAAAAGTCCTGATGATGATTATCCGCACTTTGCTGATGTAGACACTGAAGCACAGAATCTGTCCATGAATATGAGTAAGTGTTGGACCTGAGTTTCAAACCCAGGTCTGTATGAAGGTGCATTAAGTGGCTTCTAGCAAACGTAGTATATAAGCTCAAGTTATGAGTGTTACATAAAGAACGAATTTCATTTTCTATATTTTTTATCCTGCAGGTCTCTGGCATGTTACTTTGTTTTCACATTCACAGTATTGCTTAATGCTTTTGGAAAATGGACCTCTTTTTACTCTGAAAAATCTACAGTTGAAGAACAGATGAAATGCTTCGTAAATGTAAATTTTTAAATTTAGTCATTGTGAGGTTAGCTGGTTAGTTCATTCTTTTGAGGTCCTTGGTTTAAATTAGTATTTCTAAATTTAAACTTTAAAAAATTTAACTCGCGGTTGTCTCTGAATTTCTTGATAAATACAAGTACATAACACACATGTGATAAAGCTTCAGTTATACCATCAACTTTACAGTCCTCTTTGTATGAACTTTACTAGGTGAGCCTTCTTTCCATGGTTGTTTTTTTCTTTTTTTCTTTTTTTTTTTGGTAAATATTAAGCCCTTAAAAGACATCAAGCATCCTGAATAAATTAATAATTTCCTTAGAGATTTGCTTTCTCTGTTGTCTCTTTTTGAAGGAAAGAACAAAGGTGTCCCTTTCCTGTAACCCAAAATAACAAAACTGGCATTGCCTTTAGAATCCATTATTTGTATTTACTAGACACTTTTATATAAATGTGTTTTGTAAACTGTGCATAGCTATTTTAAGAGAAGGGCTCTATAATCTCAGGAAAACTTTTCCTAAGGAAAGATCAAAATGAAAATTATCCATTCCACAATAGCATGTTCTCTTTACAGAAACATATCATACCTGCATAAAATGTCTTCCCACTCACAGTCATAAACTTTCTTGAAAAAACGCCTATGAACGTCTGATATACATGACATTGGTTTAACAGACTTATCTTTTATTCCATTTTATTAAATTCTTTAAAGAATATTTTTGAAGGGTACTTTAAAAATCGAACAAAACATAAGATAAGTGAATAGGAAACATTTCAAAGTTTATTAAAACAGCCAAAAATCAATGATGCTACTGAACTCTAAGACCTTTCTTTGCAGAAAAGATTATCTTATCAATACTTGTTCTTGATGAGATTATTTTTCCTCTATATCTTTAGTAAGTTCAGGTTCAAAAAATTGATTTTTAGAGGGAAGACGCTGATAGAGCTTTGCCTGTGGTATTTTTAAAAGACTCAAAGTTATAATATAGGTTACCCCTGTGGAGTGTCTACCTATTAGCAAACTCTAGCGCTGTCCTCACCGCATTTTAAGCTCATAATAGCCACCATTGTAGAAAATTCTACTGGACAGCACTGATTCAGAGGGTCAGAAATGGTAATAAGTATTTTAATTGTTAGATTTCAATGTCCATCCAGATATTTGATAACATGTAAAAGTAACTATGAGTTATTTTTCCCAAGCATGATGCATTTAGTGAAGATGAAGATAACTTAAAAAGTCATTCAACAAAGGTTGAATACAACTCATCAATATGGTAGGCACTAATTAGGCAAAGCTGAATAAAGTGTGATTTCAGACCTTGAGACCATCCAGTTTTGTGGATGCACTAGACAAACATGCAATCACTATACAATGTGGTTTTATTATAATGATATTATGTACTAAGCAAAAATGACAGCAGCTCTGTCTGGAGGAACTGAGGAAGACCTGAGATAGGAGGTGACAGTTTAGCTATCGCATTAACAAAGCTATTTTTTAAGGATGTGTGCTAGGAATACAAAGTACAAGGCTCCGTCTTTCTTGCTATGTGTATAAGTTTGGAACTGGCCCCGAGGCAGTACACCCCACTAACATTCTATAGCACACCCTTGGAAATATATGTCCACTGAATACATGTATAGTATTTTATGAATATAACTTGGTCTATTGTATATTTTTTTGGGGGGAAATGCTAGACTAATGACAAGAGCTGCTGTAACCCACAGGCTGATAGGCATGAAGTGATTAAACAGTGAAGAGCCTGAGCACCCCAGCCTCCTGCTGGCTGGCCATGACTCATGGTGTAACACGGAGACTGTTGTAGGGTGGCCAGCTTTAGGTATTTATATAGAGAGATACTTAAATGGAGTGGATTCTAACTAGCCTAGATAAGAGTCTGGTGCGGCAAGTGGGCAAAACCAGATAAGCATCACTTCTTCAGAGAATTTTATCTGAGTGAGGAAAGGCTTAGGTAACGTGAAATTTCACAGCCCCATAGACTTGGCTACTACCTTTTTGGGGATTAAACTTATAAAATCAGAAGTAGATTTCTTCATAAGTATGCAAACATTCACTAGGGAGAAAAAAATTACTGCATAAAATTCTTAAATGTTTATTAGTGTGTACCCATGGTGTTGAGAAACTCCTCTATGCATGAGAATGAGCATGAACCACATAAATAGGTTTCATGAAACCCCAACTAAATGTATGTCCTACTTAACTTCTGCTTCGCAGGATCTCAGAATGCCTAAGCACTCTAAAAGTAACGACCATGAGGGGAAGTAGGAATTGAACGAGACAGTGGTCTTAACTGATTGTGGTTTAATTTTCTCATTTTGCAGATTTTACAGAACCATATACACATGTGAAATCATTGCTAAGTTCCCTTGGAAGCTTGAAAGTGAAGTACCCAGAACCATAAGCTTTTTTAGGTGTCGGGTATATCTCTCTCTGGGCCATGCTATTATGATTGACTGTGAGGCCCCTGAATCAGTACCCTCACTGCTTACTTAGCAGAGTTATTTGCACATATTCATCTCTTATTAAATGTTTGTTAAAGGAAGAATAAAATAAAGGGGGAAGGAGATAGAGAGAAATGGAAAAGAAGAGGAAGGAAGAAAGATAGCAAAGAAAAGAAATGAAGGGTGGAAAGGGGGAAGAGAAAGAGAGAGAGAGATGAAGAAGAGAAACGTACAAGGTCACTGAATCAACGCAAAACACATCTTGGACTAGAATCCAGGTAATCTAGTCAGTTCCTTAAGAAATGAAATAAAACTACACATGTATTTTGTAGACATATATTTGGTCATCTATGATAACAAAAATATTGGAAATATCCTATATCATATAAATGTTCATTACAGCATGGTGTGGGAAAACAATATTTGTGTGAGAAAAATTAGTGTTTTGTTCTTCAAAAATACCTTATTCAATGAACATTTTCATGAATTTGTAGGGCCTTGAAGGCTTATTATTATTTTTTTAATTTTGATGTCTAATATTTCCCTGTTTATTAACCAAAATGTAAATTACATTAAGGGTCAGGAATGATTAATTTATAGTCTCTGGATCCCCAGGGGCCCATGGCTACAACTCAGGTAGTCCATGAATTGAAGAAAGAAATAACAAATTTTCCATGAATTTTTAGCTGTAATTTAGCATTTCCTACAATTATGAATATAGGCAAAAAGCCACAGTGGCATTAGCATGTGACACACATTTTCATGTAAAATTACTGGTGTTGCCAATATCCCAACATATTTCTACTACTTACTAATTCCAGATCACAGTAGTTATTAGACTTTCCACTAGAATTTGTTAATGTGTGAACCAGGAAGCACACATAATTAGTCCTTTACACAGCTGTCATTTTAAATCTTTTGATACTTGTATTTCAATATAGCTTTCTTTCCAGTCCTAGTATTTTATTTTATGCCTTTAAATTTAAAAACATTATTATGCAAAGAAGTCCATAGGTTGCCAAGGAGTCCCATGGGCATAAAAATGACTAAGAAACTCAGTCTTCTGGAGGGACAAAATGTCTCCCTTCGTTGCCCTATTTTTTTTCTGTTTAGTGCTGGAGAGGTGCTCAAGGAGAATAATGGTGCTTACAGGCAGAGTACACAAGGTGGCAGCACATCACAGTTTAACTTCCCCAAGTCAAATTCCCTTATTCCTTATCCATAACCGGATATAAAGTATATAAGTTATAAGATAATGAGAATGTAATACATTAAAAAAATAGCTTCTGATACTTTTCTGCCTTCTAGTTTATATTAGCATGTTCTTTTTTTTGTGTGTGGGATAACAGTACAAAAAATTTTTCTCAGTTTGAGAAACACAGCAAGAAATTATTTTTAGAACTCTCCCTAAATATGTTTTCTAAAAACAAACAAACAACAAACAAACAAACAAACAAACCGACCTTATGAAGAAAGACTTTTTCCTATTATAGGTACTGTGGTCTCATTTACACAAATATGGTCTATGTGCCCAAAAGGTAATTGATGAATTGCATAAAACTTTTTCCACCAACATACTCCATTTATAATCACATACTTCTATTTTAAATTTGTGAAAAATATTTTTTAAGTGAGTAAAAAGGGGGAGGAGAGGATGGCAAGGTGACCTTTGGTGGAGTAGAGCCCAAAATGGCTGTAATTCCTCACCCCTCCCATAAAAGGCGGAATCTGTGTCTCCATCTCTCTAATGTGAACTGTGCTTATGGCTTGCTTCAGCCAGTAAATGTGGTGGACGTGACAGTGTCCTGCTCTGAGTCTAAGCTTTAAGGCACCTTGAGCGTGTCCTTTTGCTGTTTGCTTCCAGGGCTAAACACAGAGGATGCCAAAAACATGTATACACATTTTAAGAAAGGAAAAAAAAACTGTATTAAAATTGTAATACTCAATATATACCAGTAACAAAAGATGAATACAAGTCCTGTGTATACATTTCTTTTGGCACCCCCGGTATAAATATAAACATATAAAGAAACAGGTTCAGAGAAGTTAAATGATTTGAGTAAGTTCACATAGTAGTAGTAGGTACAGTGATGGGTTGAATCTGGTTTAGTCAGTCGTTAGCATCTGTGGTTTCTAGTCCCTCTTTGCCACTAACTACCTATGATCCTATATGGGTGATTTCAATGCTCATGACTAAGATTTCCTCATTGTCATTTCTTGGACTATCGGTGCCTTAAATGTATGATCCTGAAAGAGTGAAGAGTCACAAGTATTCATGCAATTTATTATCAACCTATAGATGGCACTTTTATGTAACTAGAAGTTCAACATGTGTAGAGTAGTTCAATTTCTAAACTTATGCCAAAGACAATTATATTAGAATATTAAGTTCTTACACATATAAATAGCATGCTATTGTTTCTTGGCTATATCAAAGTAAAAGGAGAAAAATAGCTTCCTGTAAAGATTTTCTAAATGAATGCTAATGTAGGCATATAAGCCACCCATTGAAATATCATAAAAAAGATCATTTACACTTAGGCATACCCTCAATTTACCAAATACCTAGAAAAATTAATTTTATGAAACAACAAAGTTCTATTAAAGAGAAAGGGATAGAAATAATTTCCATCACCTTCCCCCCCTTTCCTTTCTTTCTAATTATATCTAGTGTCTTTTCCTTAACAAATATTCATCTCTTTTCCTTAATTGACTGTCTCAAGTAGCTCATTGACAGAATAACCCTGGAGAGTGACTTTAATTTTCAGTGGCCCTATTATAATACATCCCTACACATGACCCCATCTCTAAAGAAGTACCATATGGCTCAGGGACTTATAGTTGGAGGTATCCTGGAAGGATTGTTATAAAGAAAAGTGTGCCCAGAGTTAACTGTTTCAACTGGGACACAACAAATAAAAGTGACCTACTTCACTAATGGGAGGGACTAATGCTACATATAAAGTGCATTATTAAACCATGTACCGTTTAATCCTGTTTTTCTGTGTTACTAGGAGAGGGAGTACCCTGTCAAGCCCATTTTAAAGAAAACTTCACAGGTAGTCCCTTGAATTTTGCTGATCCACTTAACAGATAATGGCTTTAAAGGATGTATATTTCACTTTTATCCAGTTTTTTCTTGTTGATTCATCACTTTCAGGTATAGATATTTTCCTTTGTACATTATTCACTCACTCAGGAAATACAGAGTGAAGATTTGTTATATATGAAGAACTATGTTAGCTATTGGTACCACATCAGGACTTCAATGGTTAATTTAGCATGATTCCCTTCCTTTCAGGTCCATACCAAAGTTGGCTAATTTGTGGCAAGAGTGCCATCTTTGCTTTAACCCGTTGTGCCCATGGCAACCCTGGACTACAGAACTCTTTCCAGTGACTTCAGAATCCTTCTTAACTTAGCATTCATAGGAACTACTACCAAAACGAGTTTTGTAGAGGATAAAATTGAAACATTCAGATAATTATTAACATCTGTGGTTCTATGAGCACCACCCTGACTGTGAGATTAAAAAACAAACCCTCATCTTTAAAGACCTTATGGCTCAATGAGGGAGTTATGCTCCCTGGCTCTTGAAGAGTGGGATCTCCGAGTAAGATGAGATACGAATCAAATGCTCACATGCCAGAGAAGCCTTAAGACCCTGAGAGAGAGGCAAACAAATGTAAATGGATTAAATGCCATGCTTGTCGCATACTCAACAAGAGAGATAAGACAGGAAGTTAATAACTGATGGGAGCCTAGGATGTGCCATCACTATGCTAGATTTTTTTCATACAATGTATCACTTAACCCTCTTAATGACTGTGTGAGGTAGGTATCAATATCCCTCAAACAGGTGAGGTAGCTCGCTCTATCACATATTTGGCCAGTGTTTGCAGTTGGATTTCAAACTCAAGTCTTGTGTAACTCCCAAAGCCCACTTCTTTGCACTGCATTGAGCGGTCACGTTCATCAGGTAAACTCCCCAGTTATAAAATGGGAGAAGCCCAAATTGGGTTGGAAAAACAAATGTGGATATACCACAAGTACAGTTGCTCAAGTATTAGAAAAGCAAAGTTTCAGTGTTAATGCTTTTCAGCTACGTCCTTGACATAGAAATGGGTATCCAAGACTATCCCAGATTCACTGGTTTCTTTCCAGCTCAAATTTATCATAAAACTTATTCCAGATCTAGAATTTCTATGATTTACAACAAACCTAGTCTTTGACTAAAAGTGAGGCACAATTTAAACCTATTGTGTTAAAATCTTAAGAGAGGTTGGGTAGTTTAATGGGAGAAAATCTGATGATATTGAAATCAGATAAATTCTTCCTTAACTACTTGATGACTATGAGACCTTAGACAAATCATATAATATGTTTGGAAAAAAAGAATAAATAATACCTGAATGTTCTTTGCTCCCATGAAGACATATTCTTGTTTCCTCTTTATTTGAAATTAGGGAGGGAGGAAGTTCAAGTTGACACCTAAAGGGAAAGGAAAAAAACCCCAAATGTTTATTAATTTACTTACTTATTCATTTAATAGATACTTATAGAGCTCTAATAACGTGTCAGCCACTGCGCTATCTGCTTCCACATGTTCTCTCATTTAATTTTTATAGAAAAGTAGTGGGAAAGTTATTTTTATCTTTATTTTATATATGAGAAGATAGAGGATCCCAATGTTAAATGATAGTGGGACAGAAAAGTATTGGAGTAATGATCAAGAAACTTGGGTTGTAGATCCATCTTTGTGATTAATTCACTGTGGGACTTGGAAAGAACTTTACATTCTATGTATGTAGCTAGTTTTTTCTTTTAGAAAAAAAAAAA
>NW_017732220.1:204693-209777 GCF_001890085.2 Hipposideros armiger | reverse complement strand
GTTCAGCATCTTAGCTGTAGAGGGCAGTGTCACTGGCCCTCATATGTGGGATCCGAACCGTGGCCCTCTGGCATCCCAAGCAAGTTCTTAACCATCGCGCCACTCGGCCGGCCCAACCTAGGTCTCTTTCTACTACTTGAGTTGTGAGTTCAACTCCTACATTTTCCTCTTGCTTTGGCTTTTTCCTCCTTACATTTAATTCATATTCATTTATCTTTATCATTTTACTATTATCATTGCTACTGCACTAATCTAATCTGAGCTTTTAACAAAGCATAGGGGTAAGAAATTTGGGGTATTTGAGTCAGAAAAGGTCTTATTAGCTTTGGACCAATGCAAATATGAGTAGGCAGGTATATGTCTCATGCTTAGCTTTGAATACTCCTGTGACATGATGTATTTCTTGCTGCTGGTGCTAAATTTATGGAAAACAATGCCTGATGGGAAATTCCAAATTACCCTAGTTTAGGAAACAATTCTTTTTCTTATATAAGTTACTGGATTGACAGTAGGAAACAAACGGAGAAGCATTAACAGTATTTCAGAAACTGGTATTGAGAATAGCTCATATATATATATATATATATATATATATACATATATATATATGGAGAAAGAGAGAGAGAGAAAGCTAAGGAAAAAGGTAGCAATTTTGGTTATTTTAGCCAAAAATTTTAAAAGCTTGTCTAAGTTTGTCTCTCATTAGTCTACTGAAAGATGGTATTTGTGGAAACATTATTTGAATTCTAGGTATAACATAATATTATAAACCATATTCTCTTTCACATTTTTATTTTGACACTCTCTCTCCCACCAGTTAGGAAGGTCAACAAATTAAGCAGGAGGGCCGGCCGAGTGGCTCAGTTGGTTAAGAGCTCGCTCAAGAGTTTGAGCTCTGAGCAACAGCAGTTCGAGTCCAGCCCGAGCTGAGCCAACAGGTAGCAGGATGGCTAAAAAAAAAAAAAAAACAAATTAAGCAGGGAATGAATTTGTAAAACGACCTTGAAACTGCTAGAGTTTGGAATCTGAAGACTTGTGTTTGAAGTTCTTTAATATACCCTGTAATATGACATTGTTTCAATTGAGGTTGGAACATTTACCTCAAAGAATTGTTTTGAGAATGCAATGGGCTAACATCTATAAAAGTGCTTTGTGACTGGTAACGCTACTGAGATGTTAATCGCACATATTTATGGTCAATAGCATGGAAAACACCTAATCCTATGCCTTACATTTCCACATGGAGAAACATTCCTGGTCTTCTGCCCCAATCCTTACTCTCAGCAACAAAGAGTGAGAACTGGTTTCGTTGACTGTGTTTATTAGTTCTTGTTTCTCAGTTTAGTAGTAGTGGCGCTAATCTATTGAAAGACTCAGATGGCAGTTTCTTCTTCCTCTCCATCCTGGACTTTGTAATCTACACAGACTCTCTTCTGCATGCTAAAACTTTTTCTTAGGCCATCTATTCCAAGATCCAGAGTAGGATAGGTACAAGCAGCGAGTACTATTCAAGCCATTTAAGTTGCCTGTCATAGCACATTATTCGTCTCTACCTGTATGATTCCTGTGTCTCTCTCTCAATTGGTTTCACTATCCCAATAAACAAAAACATTAATTTACATTAAATTAATAACAAGTGTAGGATCTCAAGACAAATGTATTTAATTTAATTTACTAAATATCTATTTACTAAATAAGTATTAATGATGATTAAAGATATAAAATGATTATGATATATGATGCTATGTAATTATATATTATTGTTATTGCTGGCTGCGTAGCAATGCACAAAATTCATATTGGTAAAACAGATTTGAGAATAGGTCCATATATTCTCCAAGAGACATTCTTATGGGGCTCAAAGTTAAGAAAAGATTGAAGTTGGTTATTAAAAATTAACCTTTTTTTTAGGTTAGCTATCTGCAGAGATACCCTACCCTAAAAGATGATTTCTAACTACATTACTGAAAGATTTGGGAATAAATAGTTTCATTTACGGAAACCTTAAGACTGCACCAGGACACACACACACACATACACCCACACTCAATAAAGAGAAAAAACAAACAAACCCAGAACTCAAGGCTAATAGAGCAATCTATAACCAGTCTATCCACAGGATTGCATTAATGTAAAAGTTTCTTAACGTCCGGGAAGAAGTGAGTTAAGTTGAAGAATACGCTAGTGTTTCCTGACCAGTAGGACATATGCTCCAGGCTCTTAGACAAGAGTGATTCCTGTAGCAAATATCAATACTTTTCATTTCTAGATTAAACATAAGCATCCAGCAAGTTTATAGAGAATCACTATATATAGCACAGAATCAATCTCCTAAAATTTACTTTCAATTCTCAAGGAACTGGAAAATTTGAATTTTTGGTCCTGTACAGCCAGAGGCCACACCCTGGACCCACAGTTACCAAACTCCTTTCTTTCCTCTGTGAGCAGAGATGGCATTTAAAATACCCAGCGTGGCATGTGTACTGACCAATGGGAATGGAGTCACTGTCTGATTTAGAGTCCCTGGCAGTGAAGGACCCAGGCAACCAGAGGTGTGAAGATAGCAACTGTTTGTATTGACATCAGGAATTCAACAGGCTTCTCTTTAAATTTCGTCCTTTAAATCACAGTGATCAAATTTTGTCCAGAGTGTGTAGGAGTCACAAAGAAAACCAACACTGGCATGTTTTTTATTTTACTTTATTTTTTTTTATTGTTAGTTTCAGGTGTACAGAACAATGCAATAGTTATCCTTTCCACCCTTCACACAGAAACAACTCCCCTCCCCCATCTACTGCCCTCCCAGCCTCGATATCATACTTATCTATTACAATTCCATTGGCATGTTTTAACTCCAGTACATAACTGCTAGAGAGGTATACACCATATTGTCTTAAATATTTTTAGACCATGGCCCAAACCAATAAACAAACAGAAGAAATTTTAAAAAATAATAATCTTCTGTGAGAATACATAGTAACTGGAAACTCAGATTAAAAACAAGCTAATAACCTCCAGTCCATATAAAGTGCTAAATAATTTTATTACTGCTTTTTCTCTTTTGAATTTTGTTATGAAATTTGATAATTGAATTTCAGGACATTTATTTTTGTGACATCGTTGTTATTCCCTAAATCATTAAACTACCAAATTTTTATTAAATGTTATTATGTGCAAGATTTTCTCTTTCTCTCTTTTGTGTTTACATACAGCTATATTATGTAACTCACACAACAACAGATAATTATGAATAAAACTGAATTTTGAAAACAAAGGAAATTGGGGATAGTGCTTTACATACACTATATACTATATACATGTACTATATACTATACTAATGTTTTTACTGTGCAAACTTTTTTTCATATTGTTATACTTCTAAATCTGTCTTTTATCCTACCTGGTATAAATTTTACTGAAAATGTGTAACTAAATATGCCTGTATATGGAAAACTTATTTTGTTACCTTGGAGGAGGGAGGGCCTTTCTAACTATGATTCATATAGGCCTATAAAATAAAAGATTCAGGAAATTAACTACATAAAAATAAATATGCATGGGAAAACATTATAAACAGAATCAAAAGCCAAATGTTGAAATGAAAGAAATAAAAGCATCTGTAATTCATATTACAGACAAAGTGTTAATTTCCCTAGTATATACCGGAATTCTAGAAATAGATAAGACCAAAAAAATCCAATAAAAATGGACAAAGGATTTAAAGACAGCATTTACAGGAAAATATATATCAGCAGCTTTTAAGCATATGAAAATATGCTCAACTTCATTCACTCATAATAAGATAAATGAAAATTAAACCAAAATGAAAATGTTTTCCCTTTTTTTAGATTGTTACAAATTCAAATGTTTAATAACACAGTGTGAACATTGCTACAGACTCCATGGAGGGCAATTTGGAGATATCATATAAATTACAAATGTAATCCTTTGATGCAGGAATTCCACATCTATTAAAACATTTTTTTCTTTTACATTGTATTTATTATGTGTTTTCAGTATATTTTTTCTTTATCCACTTATAAACATACACATTCTATATAAATAAAAGTTATACATATTTATTTTTTCTTTTAGAGTAAAATGTTAGCTGTATTATCCCTATTGCTCTAAATCTTGCATTTTGACTTACTGACATAATATTAACCTCTTTCCATGCCATATATACAAAAGTGCTACAATGTTACAGGTGGTCTGAACTTTTACAGCAGATATAGAGATACCTGGAGATATGGCTGTGAATTTGTCTTCTAGCAATTTAACTTTTAAAAAACTTTAAATTTGTTATTATTTCAAACTTTAGTAAAACTGCAAAAGTAGTACAAAGAACTCCTCCTGTATGTCCTTTACCTAGATTCACTAATTATGAACATTTTGCCCCATTTACTCTCTCTCTCTTTCTATTTCTGTATGTATGAACTCATAATTTATTTTTACCTTGTTCATTTGGTTATGATGGCATCTGCCAGAATTCTCTACTAAAAAGTTATTATTTTTTCCTGTGTAATTATTAATAATTTATGGGGTGATTAATCCATGTTGATGTATATATCTAGTTATTTTTTTCTTGCTGAATAGTTTTCCATTGTATTAATATTTCACACATTGTTTTTCTATTTATCTGTTGATGGACATTTGGGATTTTGCTATAGACATGGAGGTGTATCAACCAGATCCCCCCTTAGAGAAGGAGTTGCTAGCAATACATCATTCACATATATTGGCGCACATTCAAAAACATATGCAATATGATTTCACTTATATGTGGACTCTAAAAAACTGAATGGGCGAGGAAAGTGAACAGAGGTGGTCTCAGCGATGTGGGTGGGGGTGAAGTTGATGGCTGTTGGTTGGGGGGTTGGGGATGAGGAAGAGAAGGAGGGGGCTGGATAGCATAAATACGCAGCTGCAGTGTTGCCATGGGGACATGGGGGACAGTTCGAGGAATGTAATTGATAATGTTGTTAATATTTTGTAGGGTGTCAGGTGGTCACACGTCTTGCATCATGGATGGGGAAGAGGCTTGATCACTGCACTGTACACCTGAAGCTGATGTTGTATAATAT
>NW_017732220.1:196738-201573 GCF_001890085.2 Hipposideros armiger | reverse complement strand
CATGAGGGCCAGTGACACTGCCCTCTACAGCTAAGATGCTGAACAACAGCTCAACCTGGAGCTGGGCTGCCGTGAGTCACCGGTGACAGCATAGGCTGCAGTCCCCTGCTGCAGTGGGCTGCCATAAACTACCGTGTGTGGCCGGCAGCCAGCATGAGCAGCCGTCCAGAAGCTGGCAACTGATCTGCCTCGCCCGGGAAGAGCACAATGATGGTGCCAACTTGGGCCAGTGAAGCAACGTCCTCCACAACTAGATTGAAGAACGAAATGACAGCAACTTGTCTGTTCCCCTTCCCCTGATTCTCCAGCGCTGTTCCCCTATCTCAATTCCCCAAAAAAATATTTTAAAAAAATTAATTAAATATGCCTTATGCCAGATAAATAAAATCTTGCCTGATATTATAAATCTTGCATTCTGAAAACCTTGTGTAAATGCTGATCTAAAATCCTATTTTACGAACCATATTTCATAGTTTGTTTATCTATTAATCAACAACAGGTACCCCTAGGTTTGAATTCCTGTTCTGCCATTTAGAAGCTACTTGACTTCTCTGAACCTCAGCTTCCTCAGCTATGAAATAGGATTACATCACTTAACTCATGGGGTTGATGTGGCATTTGGTTGAGAGAACATATGCAAAGCACACTGCTCAGTACATGGAAGGCTGACAATCCTACATGTCCTTTCTCCTCCCATCTCAGTGGCACACTCACATTAAACAGACACATTCACACAAGCCAAGGGACTTGGCAAAGAAAAAAGGGTGCCTAAATGGAGCAAATGCCTTCCCTTTAGCTGCTGCATTTTCTCTGCAGGCTAAGTCAAACAGGGTAGAAAGAGCTAAGTAGTTAATGAAACAGAAAACCCTTTAGCACCTATGGCTTTTGAAACTGTCCTGGAATATCCATGTAATATTAAGAAGAGGCTGAGCTTTCCACACTATTTTATAATCTGATAGTCTTTTTCAGCAAATTGTGAAATCTTGCCAATTCATATTTTAATTTCTCTCCTCTGAAAGAGGGCATTGCTGTATGAAGAAAAATACATTTTGCTACTAATATCTCTTTTTATAGTCCTAATATGTTATCTAAGTTCATTCTACTTGAGTCAGAATCATGTGTTCTGCAGTGAAAAGCTTTAGAATCAAACAGTTGTATATTTAAATTGTGTTCCCTCACATACTGACCTGTGTGACCACTGGGAGCAAAAGACAGTCTGTGGGCCTTGGCTTTTTTTTTCATCTGTAAAATGGGATACCTACTTCATGGTGTTGTAAGGATTAAAGGAGATAATATACATAAAAGTTTCATCTAATCGACTTTGACACAGTAAGTGCTCAAGGAAGCAAGCGATTATTATCCTAAAGTATCCCAGACATTAGTATTAGTCAACATTTCCAGTGGTTGGCTATCTTGGCCACTGCTTAAGCTTCACACTAACGCAAGAAGATCATTTGGTAAATACTATGTGCCAATTCTGAAGGATAAAAGAGAGATGCTTTTAAAATAAAAATCAGGGGTGCAGGAGAAAATTTCCAGCTTGTATATGAATACTCTCCATAGGACCAACACACCAAAAGGATAGTTATCAGCAGCTTATCTAAACAGACACATCCAATTTCCAGACCATCCCAAGGTCAAGTTCAGAAAGTCAGCAGTGGGGGGCCGGCCGAGTGGCGCGATGGTTAAGAACTCGCTTGGGATGCCAGAGGGCCCCGGTTCGGATCCCACATATGAGGGCCAGTGACACTGCNGGTTGCCACTTCGAGGGGTAAAAAGTATAACTATTGCACTGTGTTGTACAGCTGAAACTAATTCTAAAAAATGTGTATTTCATAATAAAAATAATTTAATAAAAAAACAAAAACAAAAAAAAACATATGCAAGATTATTCATTGCAGGATGTTTGCAAAAGTAAAAAATTGGGAATAACGTACATGTCCATCAGCAGGACACTGGTTAAATAAATTATGTTAGCTCATATAATGCAATATTATGAAACTTCAAAAAAGAATGCTCAAGCCCCTTGAATGTTGAAAAGTAAAGGTCTCTGAGGTAACACTGCAGAACACTGTACTGTATGTCATATGAAGGTCGGACAATTAAGTTCTCGAACTTGTTGCAACGATGTTGCTAACTTTTTTTGATACCAGAGGATGGATTATTCATTATGAATTTGTACCAACTGTACAAACAGTTAACCAAGTTTACTATTTGGAAGTGCTGAAAAGGCTGCCTGAAAAGTTAGATGAAAACAACCTGAAGTTTTTGCCAACAATTCATGGTTCTTGCATCACGACAATGCACCAGCTCACACGGCACTGTCTGTGAGGGAGTTTTTAGCCAGTAAACAAGTAGTTGTATTGGAACACCCTCCCTACTCACCTGATCTGGCCCTCAATGACTTTCTTCTTTACCAGGAGATAAAGGAAATATTGAAAGCAAGCCATTTTGTTGACATTCAGGACATCAAGTGTAACACGATGACAGCTCTGATGGCCATTCCAGAAAAAGAGTTCCAAAATTGCTTTGAAGGGTGGACTAGGTGCTGGCGTGGGTGCATAGCTTCTCAAGGGGAGCACTTCAAAGGTGACTGTAATGATATTCAGCAATGAGGTATGTAGCAGTTTTTCTAGAATGAATTCGTGAACCTGATTGTCAGACCTTGTATTTTGTATAATAAGGGAGAAATATGAATACATATTTGTATTTTCTTACTTATACACAAAGAAGTTCTGAAATCATAAACAATAAGCTATTTCCAGAGGTGATTTATTGGGTGAATAGGGGCAAGGATGGGAGGAAGATTTTTCACTATTTATGATGATGATGTAATTTTAAAAACACATGTGTATAATCCAAGTGTTAATCCAAGGTCTCCTTGTTTTCTAAATTTAGTTTAGGGCAAGACGTCATCTTTAGTTCCATTTCCTAGACTCTGTAGAATCAAATGGGACAAATAGCATAGATAACCAGTGAGCAAACTCCAAGATAACTACAGAAGCTCCCATAGAAAATATCACTCTCACCTCTACTTCTCAGAATCATTTCCTGAGTTTGGCAGGCAGAGCCTCTGACTTAAAAATCCACAGGTTTAAGAAATTTGAATTGAATCCCTAGAGGCTTACCCACGTAAACAGAGAAAGAAGCTAGAAAATGCCAGGGGAGTGCGTATGATGGTTATGCCACAGGAGGGTCACAATCGTATCTTACATTTGAACTTTCACAAGGAATTAGGACTAGAACTCTGTCCTCATGCCCTCAGGCCTGAGCTTTTTTCTCTTGTCACATTTACTATTAAATCCATGTACAATATAGCCGAGGAGAATTAAAAAGAAATAATCCCAGAAACAGCAAAATTGCTTCCTTTTATAACAGAACATACATAACAAAAAATGAGGACGGAAAAATCAGCTTTTGTTACCTTCAGAAGTCTAATGAAAATTTTAGAATGACGTCGTAGCATGAAATATGTCCTTTCTGTTTCCTTCCAGTGCCTTTGTCCCATCTGGAAATGTGTCCAGTAGGAACTCTTTGATATAACAAGTCCACTTTCAAACAGATGGTTTCAAACTGTTCTTTTGTTCTCAAAACTGGCAATTATTTTGTCCCTGTGTGCTTGAAGCTTGGATGGGAATGTTTTTTTCACAACTACCAAGCACAACATGAATGAACAGAGGCTTTCATTTATTGACAATAGACAGCAAAAGTGGAAATCTCTATGGAGCATATTTCAATGTTGTCATATAAAGCGATATTTCTTTTTCTCAGCAAGTGGTTTATAAATGTCTACAGCACCCCCAAACAAACAGCCTGGTGTATAGCAACATATTTGGTAATGTTTCCTTTTCTAATATTCAGTGCCAAGCTTCAAGCATTATGCTCATGTTTTGAGTAAACTGCTTAATTAAACCTTAAATAAGCGTCTCTAGAGCTTTAATAGCAAATAATTATATTTGAAAACAAGGCACAGCAGTCCCCTGTTATCCATGGGGGATACGTCTCAAGACCCCCAGTGGATGCCTGAAATTACAGATAGTACCAAACTCTGTATATACTATGTTTTTTTTCCTATATATGCGTACCTATGATAAAGTTTAATTATAAATTAGGCATAGAAAAAGATTAACAATGTTAACTAAAAATAAAATAGAAAAATTATAACAACATACTGTAATAAAACTTATGTGACTATGGTCTTTCTCTCTTAAAACATCTTATTTACTGTACTCACCTTTTCACTTAAAGAAAGCACTTTATGGCTTATCTTTGGCATATCTGAATTGCCAACATCACTTAAATATTTGCATATTTGCCAGCATTTTAAGCTTTGGGGCCATTATTTAGTAGCAGAAGAGTTACTTGAAAACAAACACTGTAAGCTCACAATAGTCTATCTGATAACTGAGATGTCAACAAAGTGACTAATGGGCATGAGTGTCTACAGCATGGATACATACGCTGGACAAAGGAATGATTCACGTCCTAGGCGGGACATAGAAAGATGGTGTGAGGTTTCATCACACTACTCAGAAAGGTGTGCAATTTAAAACTTTTGAATTATTTCTGGAATTTTCCATTTAATATTTTTGGACCATGATTGACTGCAGATAACAAACTGTGGAAAATGAAACTCCAGATAAGTGGGGGGAGATCTACTGTATTTAAATAATTAATTAGGGCCAGCCAAGTGGTGCGTTGGTTAAGAACTGGCTTGGGATGCCAGCTCTGAGCAGCAGGGCCCCGGTTTGGATCCCACATGAGGGCCAGTGACACTGCCCTCTACAGCTAAGATGCTGAACAACAGCTCAACCTGGAGCTGGGCTGCCGTGAGT
>NW_017732220.1:184232-194743 GCF_001890085.2 Hipposideros armiger | reverse complement strand
GACAGCAACTTGTCTGTTCCCCTTTCCCCAATTCCCCAGCACTGTTCCCATCCCCCCAATTCCCCAATAAAAATCTTTAAAAAAAAAAGAAAGTCAGCAGTGGGAGTTTGAGATTGGTAGCTACATGTGCACATCAAGAATAAATCAAGCACAGGTATCTCTTTGAAAGCAGGGAAAGTACAAGAGATCTTTGTTAATCAGACAGGAAAATCATAGCCTGAAAATGCTGACAATGACATTTCAAAAGTCTTGATTCCTTAGTAATAGGCAAGAACATGTGAAGGAGGGAAAAAATAATTCTCTGAAGTTTTAAAAAGAAGAAATAAAGGATCAAATATCTGTTCTATGTGAGAACTTCATCTTACGGGGTTACTTCAGTTCACGTTTTCTAGACAGGGACATCTCTGCAGAGGGAACATGAGCTCCACCGTCTTGTGAGGCACGTGCTGTTAATTCATGACTCTGACAAATGCCATCTGATTGATGGCCCAGCCCATCCCATTTTAAGTCATCAGACATACTGAAGACAGAGAGTCACCCAAATTCAAGTTCACTTACAAAACACCAGAAGGAATAGAACCTCTCACGCCCTCCAACGCCTTTCCCCCTCGCACTGTAAGAGGCATAGGGGAGAAGTGTCCACTCACGGAGACCAGCCCAGTGATGGGAGACATTGAGGGGGTCCAGCGAGAGCTCCAGGTACATCCCAGACACCGAAGCAGATAGAATCGCCATTAGTCTTGAGGAGAGACGGTGATGTCCTCTGCCCCTACCCTGCCTCTTTCTTCTTGAGCAATCATTCTTTCATTTGTTTCTCTTTTCCCTTTACCACCATCTATCTACAAAACTTCTGGAGGCCTTAGTAAGTGAATCCTTTGCTCTGAGAAATTCCTCCTCTTTATCCACTCCACCCTTGCATCCCAACCTCACCTCCTCCTGCTAAAATCTGAACCATAAAAAACTGTCTCTCTGTCAGTTTGACATCCGGGAATTCAAATGGTAAAACACCACCTAGGCTAAAAATGTGACTCCCTCAGACTATAAACATAAACTCTGTTGTCCCAGTCATAACAAACCAAACTGCCATGAGGGGGCACTCAGTCATAGTCTTAAAACTTAAAGAAAATCAGGCTGGTGATCAGGTATGCGACCTGGGAGAACTGTCTCTCCCTGTTACAGTTGTTATAGATTTGTCTTTGTTATTGTTTCCCATCTTTGTTTACTGCTGAAGGGTTAGAGAAATCTCCATCCTGAGCAAAGGAGCAGCCTGCTTTCTACATCCACTCTCCCCATCTGGGCAAGAATACTGCGTCAAGGTACTGAGGAACATGGCAGATGGCCCAGAAATGATTGGGAGCAGGAGGCAAACACCTCAGAATCACAAAGGATACACAAAAGAAGTGGAGACTTGAGAGGTGTGTGAGGAATGGGCACAGAAATGAATGGGGGCCACACAATGAATGGGAAAAAAAGGTGATTAGCTCAAGCTAAACACTCTTCCTTTTGGTGAATTAAAAATCAAAAGCATGGAGGATTTATAGGCTTTTGTTTAAGGAACAGATCTTTGTTTTTTTTCTTCAATTAAATAACATCTTTAAAGATAAATAGGACTGCAAATAATTTTTTTTTAAATTTTAAATCTAGGAGGGTACATTACAAAGCAGGAAACAGTTTAAATGTAAATACTTTTGTGTAGTCATTGCAAATGTTTCAGCAGGCACAAATGAAGTCACCTTTAAGCTATGATAACACAGCCAAAAAAGATCATTCCAGCAAAGGATGGAGACATGCTGAGCTCCATACAGATAACAAAAGTATCTTAGAAATCTTAGATATATCTTAGATATAGTTGTATCCACTTATAATACAAATTATAATACTACACCAACTGGGATGCACCGTGCCCCAAAAGTGCCATGGAATTCTGAGATAAAGCTTGAGCTGGGAGTGGCTCTGGCTTTGCATATCTGTGACTGAGAGAGTTCTTGAACTTCTCTGGGCCTCAGGTCCTCATCAGTGAAAAAAAGGAGGCACTGGCGTTTGGCCGTCAAAGTGCTTCCCACTCTAGAATTACATCATTGTCAAGGTTTATAGGAAAAACATTGTAAAAGCAACTGTTAGCCTAAACTTTGAGCATTTGTCCTGTCCTTTCATAGTCATCAAGGGATTCATTTGTCTCTTTCTTAATGACTCGCAGCACAACTCCTTAGCGGAGTTGTTACATTATGGGCTTTGGACACAGCTGGGCCTGGGATAGGCCTCATCCCTGTCACTTACTGGCAGTGTGATGAGCAAAGGGCTGTGCTTTCTGAGCCTGTTCCCTCATCAGTTAAATGTAGTCCTTATTTCATAGGACTGATAGGTGTAAAATGGCATCAATCACATAAAGAGCGTAGTGTGGCACCTGATGCCCAGTGAGCACACAGTAAGTGCTATAAACTATATGGCACATCTATAATACACAAAGTATGTGATCGAGTCAGCGTAACATAATGGGTAAGCGCATAGGCTCTGTGGTCTGGAGCCAGGCGTGTTGGGTTCAAATTCTCCTATGTACTTCCTTAGCTATGTGGCCTTGGGCAGATTAAATTTTCAGTGGCTCAATTATTTATTTGTACATTAGGGATCGTGATTGCAGGATTTACCAAATTGGGTTGTTGTGAGGTATAAATGAGTTAATGTTAACACTTTTCGAACAGTGTCTACCTCAGGGGAAATGCTATGAAATAAAAATAGATCACCTTTTAACGAGAGGCTGAAGCCAAGAACATATTTAAGCAAACAACAAGAACAAAATTCTTTTAAATTAGTAGTCTAAAATGTATTTACGTTAGGCACCTCTCATTTAAACCTTTCAAACAAGCATTTGTGCTTTAGAGGGCAATCTGAACACCACCGGGATTGTGGGTTGTTGGGGCATTGATGTCTTTCTCTATTCAGGACAGAGGCTGGGCTCCGAACTCCTGGCTGCACATTTTATCTCTGATCAGTATGCCTTCTTTTCAGTGTGACACGAGAAACTGTGAGATAAAATTAGCTGCCTTGGTGTTACGAAAATAATAAGTAAAATATTATATCAAATGAATTTTGTGACATTTCACATCCAGCCTTTGGTCTCAGGGCTTTTAAAATGAAGCTCTGTCCTTTCCCTCCTGCATCTCTTCGGAGATGCCCTTGATTTTCCATTTACTTGAAAATGCCCATGACTCACACAAGCCAACAGGGGTGCCTACCGCATTACCTCATCTTGAGTTAGAACAATACATTAGCTCTGGGTGGCACAAAATAAGGTTTCTGGTAAAGAACATTAAATTCAGTTATCCCTGATTAATGAAATAAGAGATTTTTAACACCTGGTCTCAAGGAGATAGAAATTCATAATATTGATTAAAAAGTCAAATGGCTTTTGTGATCTAACTCATCTAGTGTTGTAGAAAGGGATATTGGACTCTTTCAAAATAGTTTCCTGTACAGGACAATTAAATGATAAGTCCTCATTTCTTAAATTACAAGGGTATCCTGAAAACTCCTGCTTTATGATGATAAATCTGATGATAATAAATGTGTTCCTCTGATGATATTAAATGTGTGAAAACTCCGTTTGCTAATGTATGCACTTGGTGTTTTTTCAGAAGGGAAAAATGTCAATCATTATCAGTTACTTTGACCTCAAAAGTCTCTTTCATCTGTTTCATTCTGACTCAGACTTATTGAACACTCACATCGTGTAAGGCACTGTACCCAGTGTTGGCTGTTATGACAAATGCTGAAACAGCCTCTGGAATCTCCCTGGGACCTTTCTCTGCACACAGATGCACATTCCGTCCAATCATTAGTATTCTCAAAGTAACCTATTGCACTTTCCAAGACAAATGACTTCTATTATGAAGTTGCTACTGAAGCAAAGATTTCTTGACATACTTGACTGCCAGTTCTTTTAACATTCAAATACCATGGGAGAGCCTTTTTTGTTGAATTCTTTGCTTATATCGACTTTGTCAACCATTTAAGAATTCAGAGGAGTCTTGACATCATTCAAGACATTACTAGCAGGTATAGGAAGTAGCTTGATAGTTATTTCAAAAAATAAGAAAAGCACCA
This sequence comes from Hipposideros armiger, assembly GCF_001890085.2. Taxonomy (NCBI): domain Eukaryota; kingdom Metazoa; phylum Chordata; class Mammalia; order Chiroptera; family Hipposideridae; genus Hipposideros; species Hipposideros armiger. The sequence continues at coordinate 190,642 of NW_017732220.1, read as the reverse complement.
TGCTTGGCATTCAGTAGGTGATCACAGAATAGTATTTGAATACATAAAGTTTTACAGATATAGGAATGAGTTTAGGGGTAACAGGAGAAAAATTTACTGAAATAAGTCAAAGGTGCCATTTGACATATGAAAAGAGGAGTGTTCACAGTAAATGGTTACCATGAAAGATACTCTTCAAATTGGGTACATTTTAGTAAGAATCAGTAATTAAGGTACACCTAATTCTTCACAAGTAGATAAAAAGTATAGAAAGTGAAAGTAGCTGCTTTTGATATACAGATAAAATAAATGGAATGTTTTCTATTTGTTTTTAATCTTTCACATATAAATCTTTGGACTCAATGTTTGTGAAAAGAAACTTAAGATGTTTCATCTTAAGAGAACATCTCAATCTTCACTTAATATGAAATGCCCATATTGTATTTTCTGGGATTCAAGTTGTGGTGACCTTATTTATTTTTTTTTAAGATTTTTATTGGGGACTTGGGGGATGGGAACAGCGCTGGGGAATTGGGGGAAGGGGAACAGACAAGTTGCTGTCCTTTTGTTCTTCAGTCTAGTTGTGGAGGACGTTGCTTCACTGGCCCAAGTTGGCACCATCATTGCGCTCTTCCCTGGTGAGGCAGATCAGTCGCCAGCTTCTGGACGGCCGCTCACGGCAACTTGAGGACCGCTCATGCTGGCTGCTGGCTACATACGGTAGCCCATGGCAACCCACTGCAGCAGGGGCTGCAGCCTACACCGTTGCTGGCGACTTACGGCAGCCCAGCTCCAGGTCGAGCTGTTGTTCAGCATCTTAGCTGTGGAGGACAGTGTCACTGGCCCTCATATGTGGGATCCGAACCAGGGCCCTAAGGCGTCCCAAGCCAGCTCTTAACAAACATGCCACTCCGCCGGCCCTGTGGTGACCTTATTTTAATGATACCTGCCTAATTGGGTTGAAATTCTAGGAGTACTTTAAGAATCTTTTCATTTCTATTAATCAGCTATCTGAATTTAAACAAAAAGTGAAAATAGAAACTCTAGTATTGCTTTCCTAGGATCCCAACACCAACACTGTATCTATAATGCTGCTTAAAGGACACAGTGTGATCTCAGGGAAAGAACTTCAGCAGCAGACATAATAGCTGGAATTCTGGCCCAGCCATGTTCTATCAGGTTTCAGACATGTTACTTAACCACCCTGGGCCTCCATTTCTATCTCTGTAAAATGGGAATAATATTTATACCATAGGGTGATTACATGCATTATCTAGCATATAGCGTATTTTAAAAATCTTTTTATTTTGAACTAATTTTAGACAAAAAAAAAACATTGTAAGAGCTGTACAGGAAGTTATCATGTATATATATGCTATATAACTTTGGTCTATGTTTCCTTATTTTAAAAACAAAGCAAGAATTCCAAATATTTCCTTCCCTTAGATTTAGCCTCACCAGCACATTGAATGTATATATATTTTAATCAATAGAGTTTAGTTTTCAGGGCAATTTTATGTTCACAGGAAAAGTGATTACAAAGTGGAGTTCCTATGTACTCCCATCATCACACATGCACGGCTCCCCCCGATGCCAACACCCCCCACCAGAGGGGTACATTTGCTCTAATTGATGAACCTACATCAACACACCATTATCACCCAAAGTCCATAGTTTACATTACGGTTCAATCTTGGTGGTATACAATCCATGAGTTTTCACATGTATCCATCATTATAATATCATGTAGAGTAGATTCACTGTCTAAATATCCTCTGCGTTCCACCTATTTATCCTTCTCTCCTGTCTACCCCTTGGCAAGCACTGATCTTTCTACTATTTCCATTGTATTGTCTTTTCATGGGTTTTCTTTTTTCTTTTCTTTCTTTCTTTTTTAGCCCTGAATAATATTGCATTGTATGGATATACCACAGTTTACTTATTCATTCACCTATATAAGGGCATCTTGGTTGTTTCCAAGTTTTGACAATTATGAATAAAGCTGCTATAAACATTCATGTGCAAGTTTTTGTGCAGATACATTTTTCCACTCATTTGGGTATATACCAAGGAATTGCTAGATCACATGGTAATAGTATCTTTTGTTTTGTAAGACTTTGCCAAACTGTCTTCCAAAGTGGCTGAACTATTTTGCATTTCCACCAGCAATACATGAGAATTTCTATTGTTCCACATTCTCACCAGCATTTGATATAGTCAATGTTTTGGATTTTTGATACTCTAAAATGTGTAGTCATGTCTCATTGTGGTTTCAAACATATATTGTTTAAATGCTTCAACTCTTGGGAAGTCAGAGTTCAAGTCTTTTTCTCCAGGAGGCCACTGGGCTCTTACATAAATCAATGAATCAAATTAATAAATTAAGGGGAGATTGAAGTTTCACTTTATGTTACTTTAGCAGAGTCATTTCAATACCAGTTTCTGCTGGTCAAGAAAACCAGGGCCATAATGAATGTCAACAACCATCTCCTCCCACTAAAACTTCAGCCTACTGTTTTACAGTTAAGCTTAGCTACATAATATCAGATGGACTAATTGCTTTCTATTAAGAATGATGCCATTTGAAGGTAGTGTGTGTGTGTGTGTGTGTGTGTGTGTGTGTGTTTTACTCTGTAGAGCCAGTGATGTATATTTAATAAATAATTGTGGCATAGTTGTCTATATCTGGAAGAAAGCAAAATTGGACTTATATTTCCTATTATATGTCAAAATAAATACCAGCTCAATTAAAAATTTAAATGCAAAAAAATAAGAGCATACAAATCTCAAAAGATAACTTATGATATTATATGCATAATCTGGAAATTGAAAAAGAATTTTAAATCCAAGATAGAAAAATCAAACATATTTGAGTATATAATAATTAAGAACTTTTGTACAATGAGGATATAGAAAGTGTTGAAAAAATGTTTGTAATTTACATAACAGGTAAAAGTTTTTCTTATACTATGAGCTCTCATAAATTTATAAGAAAAGGATAAAAACTAAATTATATAGTAGAAAAACAATATATAAAACAATTCATAGAAGAACAAATCCAGATGACCAAAAAATACATGTAAAGATGTTAATTTTTAACCTCATAAGTTGCAGGGAAATAGAAATTATAGTAACAATGTGTAAAGAAATGCAAGTATTAGGCTTGAGCCCAGCCAGAGAACACTCTGTTATGGCTTTCAGTGAATACACAGGTAATACATAGTAGGGTAGTAGTGGATGATATTGATTAGGGCAATGCTAAGTATTTTTTTTATGTGCATTTACTATATGAAGAAACCACATAATAAAAAGTATGGACTTCAGGACCACTTCTGAAGAGATCTGAGTTTGAATTCTTACTCCTCCTTTTACAAACAGTATAGCAGACAAGTTAATTAAATTCTCTAAGCTATTTGTTTGCTTAAAAATGAGAATAAGGATACCTACATCATGAGGTTACATAAGTAAGTTTGTAGGTTTTAAGCTCTTATGGTAGTATAAGTACTTAATGTATTTTTAAAATAGTTTTCTTATAATTAGTTAAAAATTATGAAAATTTATGAAGAATTTATCAGCAGTCTTGGTATGGAATCTATATTGCTTTTTGTAGGACAATTAAAAGGGAAAAAGTATACTTCTTGAATTTGTTGGGTTAGTTTTCACAATGTTCTAAAATATTATAAAATTTCATCTCAAACCTATAATAGCAAATTCAGTTAAAAGTGGGCTAGAGTGAGGATGACACTGTGAATGGTTGGATGCCACAGCATGAGGCAACCCAGTAGATAACAGCCTTGGCTGCAGTTCAATACACAGTCCATATGCTAAGTCCAGCTGCCAGAAAATGATTTTTTAATTTTCATGAAGATTGTACAATTTTGAAAAAATTAGCATAATCTAATTAACTTAACATTATGATGAAATATCTACTCAGTTTTATGTATTCTTTTTAAAACCATCCACATATTCTTAAAATATACAATATAAAGTTACAAATTGTTTATCTAGTTCTTTGATGAAGTTAAATTAGTAGGACCCAAGATAGCAGAGTAGATAAATAAATGCTGTGCTTGCCTCCTCCCGTGATCACATTAACATTATAACTAAACTACAGGACAACCATAATTGAGAATCGCCTGAAGCCTAGATGAACAGAAGTCCTATAACTAAGGATATAAAGAAAAAGGCATGTGGAGACTGGACCATACCTGCATGTGGTGGTTGAGAATTTGGAGGGATATCTTCACTGTGGATGTCCTCCCTCTTCCAGAGGAGCAAGAAGTACTCTGCAGCCCAGAGTACCATGCTGGGAAGGGGAACCCCCACAACATCTGACTTTGAAACACAGTGGGGCTTCTGACTGTTAGGGTGAGACAGAAGGCTGCAGGAAACCCAGACATCACCTTAAAGGGCCCTTGCACAGACTCATTCACTTGTAGGCACTCATCCTGGGCTCTGGCAGAAGTACAGTGACTTGGAAGAAGTCAGAAACACACAGGGAGGGTCTGAGTTGTGTGGCTTCAGGGTAAGCACTGGAGGTACAGTCGCCATTTTTCTTGTGTAGACTCCTCCCATCCATTCAGCAGGCAGGTGCCATCTTTCCTGTGTTGAGTCCTGTCTCAAGCGGCTAAATCTGAATCTCATTGGTCTGGTGAACTCTGCTCACTCTACTCTGGTGACTCCTTGGGACCCCACCCCACCCAACTTCCCCAATGCCAGAGGCGCTTTATTGAGAGTAGCCAGCCCCACCCACATTGCACACTTTCTTGAACAACTATTAGAGTTCTGCTGACTCCCGATGGGTGGCACCTGGCCTCAGTGTGCTCTGAAACTTTTGGTGAGTAGTTTCAGGCTTAGCAGTGCCTCCAAACCAGAGCCTACATTAACATGGTGAACACTACTTGTCCCACCTTGGTGACTCCCTGAGACCACGCCTCACACAACTCCTATACTGCACAAGGCTCTATCAGCAGCTGAGCCTTACAGCAGGCCTTGGGTGCTCTAGGTTTATTGCAGAGATATATCAGGCTCGATTCTGGTGGCAGCTGTCCTTGGTTCACAGCATGGCCTCTCACACACCTCTAGGTTCAGCACAGGCAGTGACCAACCACAGATTGCTTTGTAGCTCCTACCAGGTAGTCCCCAGCAAGTCACAGGCACTGGAGCACCACCCAAGAGTTCCCAGAGCCAACGTACATGAAGGTTGACATCAGACCACAGCAGAGCACCACCAAGTTAGTCCCACAAGCAGCACACCCAAAGGGCAGTCTTTGCAGGCATCAGGGTTGGTTGGAGCAAATGCCACTCCATGGGGTAAGTATACTGCACAGCAGCCTGTAAGCTGTGGACATGGCCAAACCCCATAGCCAGTCAGCCTGAGGGTAAGTCCCACCCACTGATGTGCCAATAGCAACCATGAAAGCTCAACTATGAAAGGAGGGTACACACAACCTACACAGGGATACTTCTGGAGATCCAGCTTAGGTGACCAGGGAAACTGTGCCACTGGGCCTCACAGGGTACCTACTGTATAAGGTCACCTGGCCAAGACTTGGAGATATAGCAAAACTACCTAATACATAGAAAAAAAAACAAAAACAAAGAGAGGCAGCCAAAATGATGAAGCAAAGAAATATGTCCCAAATGAAAGAACAGGAGAAAACTCCAGAAAAAGAACAAAATGGGGCTAAGGAACCTACCAGACACAGAGTTCAAAACGATGGTTATAAGGATGCCCAATGAACTTAGATGAATAGTTGAAGTCAGGGAGAACTTTAGTAAAAAGATAGTAAGCGTAAAAAAGGACACAGAAACCATAAAAAAGAACCAATCAGAAATGAATACAATAACTGAAATGAAGAATGCACTAGAAGGAATCACCAGCAGACTAGATGAAGCAGAGGATCAAACCAGTGATTTGGAAGACAAGGTAGCAGAAAACACCCAATCAGAACAAGAAAAAACTAAGTAAAAATAAGGATAGTTTAAGAGACCTCTGGGACAACATCAAGCACAATAACATTCACATTATAGGGGTACCAGAAGAAGAGAGAAAGCAAGGGATTAAGAAACTATGTGAAGAAACAAGGACTGAAAACTTTCCTAACCTGGCGAAGGAAATAGACATACAAACCCAAAGCACAGATAGTCTCAAACAAGATGAATCCAAAGAAGCCAACACCAAGACAAAGAGAGTATCTGAAAAGAAGCAAGAGAAAGGCAACTAGTTATTTACAAGTGAGCTCCCTTATGGTTGTCAGCTGATTTCTCAACAGAAATTTTGAAGGCCAGAAGGGGTTGGCACGAAATATTTAAAGTGGTGAAAAGCAAGGACCTGTAACCAAGGCTACTCTACCTTGCATGGCTATCATTTAAAATTAAAGGACAGATAAAGAGCTTCCCAGACAAGAAAAACCTAAAGGAGTTCATCA
>NW_017732220.1:181502-182542 GCF_001890085.2 Hipposideros armiger | reverse complement strand
TACAGAATCCATTTTGTGATAAAAATTCTCAGCAAAGTGGGAATAGAGGGGACAGGCCTCAACATAATAAAAGCCATAAATACAAACCCACAGCTAACATCATACTCAATGGTGAAAAGCTGAAAGTGTTTTCCTTAAGATCAGGAACAAAACAAGTATGCGCACTTTCACCAGTTTTATTCAACATAGTATTGGAAGTCCCAGCCACAACTATCAGACCAGAAAAAGAAACAAAAGACACCCAAGTTGCAGAAGAGCAAGTAAACCTATATTATTTTTAGATAACATGATTCTATATAGGAAGAACCCTAAAGACTCCACCAAAAAACTATTAGAACTGCTAAATTCAGCAAAGTAGTAGTATACAAAATTATTATTAAGAAATTGGCTTCATTTTATACATCATTAACAAACTATCAAAAAGAGAAATTAAGAAAACAATTCTATTGGTAATTGCATGAAAAAAAACAAAAAAACAACAACATAGGAATAAATTTAACCAAGGAAGTAAAAGACCTGTACTAGGAAAACTATAAGACATTGAAGAAAGAAACTGAAGAAGATATAGTCTGACAGTTAAGTTTACATATTCATCCTAGAAAAAGTTCTACATAACTCACTGATGAATATCACTATGGTCAACTTTGAAGTACTCCCCTTGGGAAGCTATGCACTGACACCAGCGTCTAGTCCACTGTTCAAAGCAATTTTGGAACTCTTTTTCTGAAATGGCCATTAGAGCTGTTGTCCTATTACCCTTGATGTCCTGAATGTCATCAAAATGTCTTCCTTTCAATATTTCCTTTGTCTTTGGGTCAAGAAAGAAGGCATTGAGGGCCAGATCAGGTGAGTAAGAAGAGTGTTCCAATACAGTCATTTGTTTACTGGCTAAAAACTCCCTCACAGACAGTGCTGTGTAAGCTGGTGCATTGTCATGATGCAAGAGCCATGAATTGTTGGCAAAAAGTTCAGGTTATCTAATTTTTCCACGCAGCCTTATTGGCACTTCCAAACAATAAACTTGGTTAACTGTTTGTCCA
>NW_017732220.1:177910-178862 GCF_001890085.2 Hipposideros armiger | reverse complement strand
TCTCTTACACACTAATTTTTCTTAGATGAGTTAATTATCCTGTATTATTTATGTGTTGTCTCTTTTGTTAGACTCTCATCTCCTTGAGGAAAAGAACTGAGTCTTAGCCATCTTTCTTTTCCAAGCCCTTAGCATTGTGCTTGGCACAAAATTTGGAGAATGTGAATTGTTTAATAAAATATGTTTAGAAACTGAATCAGCTCATGAGAGCTCTGGCAATGGGATTTTAATTATTGGAATGAAAACCAACTACTGTCATTTTTCTTAATCTTGTTTCTTTAGCACTCTACTAAACCATTTTTACTGAATCCCCAATTTTACCATTTTTCTCAGACCTGGAAGAAAAATTGTCAATAGTGAAATCCCAGTATGCATGGAGGGAAATGGAATAAGTCCTCATTTTGTTTCTTATCTAGAGTAATAACATTTAAAATATATGTTAACACATGCAGCCTGCAAAAATGAACATACAATAGTTAAGCAAGAAAAACCCAGAGTCTTTAAGCAATCTAACTTCTTAATAGTATGTTAGACTCCATGATTTTGCATAGTAGGCATGCTTCTTGGGTGTTAGGTAACTACTATACTTTCCCAATGTAGGTCCCTTCTAACTTAATCACAGCTGAGAGAGAGAGAGAGAGAGAGAGAGAGAGAGAGAGAGAGAGAGAGAGAGAGAGGAGAGAGAGAATGTCTAGATAATAGTCATAACCTGACTATTTCAGAAAAGAAAATCAAACACTTTTGGAGGTGGGGTTGATAAAGTGAACTTTGAGCAAATGCGATCAGAGAGATGCAAAGAAATAATTATTCCAACAACAACAGGCTTTAGGTTCTGTGAACAAGAGTCACAAGAAGGAGAACAGGGTTAGCCAAATGCTTCAGAACAGTAAAAAACAACAACAACAAAAAACAAAACAAACAAACAAACAAAAACTATGCCTATATATCTATA
>NW_017732220.1:172050-173293 GCF_001890085.2 Hipposideros armiger | reverse complement strand
AGAATCTAAAACCTACAGCCACTGGGGAGTTCGTTTTTTTAGGGAATAAGCTCCCCTTCTCTGTATTGGCCAATTCAATATTAAACTATTGTTTTCTTTCTACGCTGCAAACTCCTGCTCGTGCATTTCCTTGGGCCAGTGTGTGCAGGCAGGTGGACTCAAGGAAAAAACACCGGGATTCTGATAACAAGAGTGCCAATTTTGTAATCTAAATGAATGACACAGAGAGGCAACAATCTAGTGTTACACAGACTATTTTCATAATTAGCTTAACAGCATTCTTCGGAAGCTGCAATTTTAATATATTGTACATTTATGAAAAAGTAAACAACAGATGAAAGTGGGACAAGTGTATCCTCAAGAGCATATAAAACACTTATCTCTAAAATATCCCCTATAATTTAAAACCTAACATCTGAAATATGATCTGGTAATTAAAATAAAATCTCTTTTTATTAAGAAAAATTAATGGGTCTTTTGTACAAAAGTGGTTTATAAGATGAATGGATCAAGGTCTATAGAGAGTAAATATTCTCACAGTCCCAAGTGTCAAGGCTTTTGGGGGATGACATTGCAATTATTACACTGGTATCAGCATAGGAAACAGACACCATGTAGCAGAACAAAATTAACCATGTTCTAGCCAGTTACCTTCTGAGATAAGGTCTATGCATTTTTTAAAATTGCACATAATTATTACAGTGCTTTTTATCCCTCATTGCCTTGACTAGAACTTGGTTCTTGACAAGCATACTACTCTCTATGCAGCAACTTGTTCTCTCAGATCTCATGTGCCAAAGAATCATGAGTGGGGCTGGCATTCTTCTGGCTATTTGTTGCTTCCACGACCTGGAAACAACATTTGTGACTCTTAGGCATCTAGCTAGGGCCTTCAAAATCCCTTTTGTGTCCATGGCCTGACCGCTGACCTCTTCCTCTTGTTTATTAAACACCTTGGGACCTAGCTGACACATCCACCCCAACTCCTGCAACTGTAAATTTCAAAGACTATATAGACCAGCTTTGTGGGTGCGTGCCCTGTGCAGTCACAAAGAGCTCCGCACTTTGAAGGGCTCAGCACTTGGTTGAATGTTCTGCTATTGCCATGTTGAAGTTCTTAATTTTTGAAAGAGTTTCATTTTGGCCTCGTAAATTTTATAGGCAGAGCTGACTTCTGTGACAAGTTAAGTTTCCCAGGAAACAGATTCTGAGATCAGCATAGAGAAAGTTTATTGGGGATTGC
>NW_017732220.1:169775-170801 GCF_001890085.2 Hipposideros armiger | reverse complement strand
ATCTGCCTCAGTAGGGAAGAGCACAATGATCATAATACCAACATGGGCCAGTGAAGCAACAACATCCTCCACAACTAGACTGAAGAACAAAAGGACAGCAACTTGTCTGTTCCCCTTCCCTGATTCCCCATGCTGTTCCCCTCCCCCAATTCCCCAATAAAATCTTTAAAAAAACAAACAAACAAAAACGCATGAATTTTTGGTAGCATATTTAGCAAATAGAGCTTTTCTTTTGGCAGAAGTGAGGTCAATGGTTACCTCTTCCTTTTGGTTGAGGGAAAACGGGAAAGTTTGCCAAGCAGACACTGTGAACATTCACTGAGAGAATTGAGGTTTGAGATTCTGAGCTCTGCAGTAGTCCCTGTCATTACTGTCCTTGGAGGTAAGTCATCAGTCACTTTGTTTCATGTTCAAAATGATGGAAAATAATACTTGCTGTTCATATAATCTCTCTCACAAAGGTACTGGTGGTCTCGGCCAAGCAAAGGCATCAAGGGGGTAAAACTGAAGGTCCCTATGACTTTATTAAATTTGGTTTGAAATCCTAGCTCTAGAAATTCTCTCTCTCTCTCTTTCTCTCTCTCTGCCCCTCTCCATCTCTCCATCTCTCCTCAGAGACCAGGCCTTTCCCCCAGATAATCAGCAATCCCTGAGGCAGAAGGAGACAGTAGCCGGGACCTGACTAATGGTTACAAGGCCTGAACATCTGGAAAGCTAAACATAACAGCTTGACCTAAGTTATGTTTCAGCTCCTGAGCCCTAAGGTGGAACCAGCCCCTGGCTACTTTCCCATGAGACCAGACCAGATAGAGGGATGCTGGAAAAGACCTCAGAGCTGTCCTCAAGACCTGAAGAAATGATTTATTACCCTTATCTCACCTCTGACCAATCAGCTCCCAGCATGACCTCAGAACCTGTAACCCATGGTGTCCTGTGATTTTGCCCTATAGAATCTAAAACCTACAGCCACTGGGGAGTTCGTTTTTTTAGGGAATAAGCTCCCCTTCTCTGTATTGGCCAATTCAA
>NW_017732220.1:166882-167905 GCF_001890085.2 Hipposideros armiger | reverse complement strand
CCAGGTTCTTTGACACCATAACCTGAAGAAAAACAAAAAAAGATTAGCCAAAACCTACCTCTGGAATAGTATTACCCTTGTCTCAGATGAAGCTTTTTATGAAAAGTGGTTTTGGAGCAACAGAAGGGACAAGAAGCTGAGCCTTCATCATTCTCAAAGAGCAGGTTGCATGACGGTTGTGCCGGTATGCTAATCATGACAGGTTGTGTTTTCCACAGAAGACTAAATGGTCTTCTGTGACGTGACATTGCCCCTCTCACTTCATGGTATAGGAGTTTGTTTTTTCACCGCCTTGAGTATGGACAGGCCCTGTGGCTGTCAATCCATCTGTTCAATCCAGAACCCAGCAGCTATGACTCCTGAGAGACCACCCCATGAAAAACCACCCCGTTGAGATCAGTTATATCCCAGAACGGTGAGAGATTAACAATACGATTGCTTTTTTCAGTCCACTAGGTTTTATGGTGCTTTGTTTGTTATGAGACTAGGTAGCTGAACATTAGTAAATGCCTATGTTTATGGCAGAATTTGAGCTGAGAGTTGCTTTATTTATAATCTGCTATTGAAGTTGTGGGGAAGCTTAGCCCTTATTCACCCACCTCAAAATATTGTTGGCTATTGAGATATAACAAAGAGAACATGAGTTGTACAGGACCAAATTGACTTAGTGAGATAAGGCATTTTCCCCAGTGCTAACAGAGCAAGAGTTTCAAGATTCAGAACCCAGATATTATGCCTGTGTAATATAGTTCATGGAATAGCAGAATTGTAGCTTCATATATTACCCTAAGTTATTGGGTGCTGACATGGTAGGTAGTATAAAACTCAGCAAGCTCATAGATCTATAATTATTTTGTCCTGGTGGACAAATTATCCAGATAAATTGCTAAAACTGCATTTCTACTACTTCTTCTTAAGACAAAAGGGAGAGAATGAGGAACTACATCAGCCATTTGCATCCTTTCCTTTGCATTCCTTGTTTGCTGCTTCAGGAGGAAGCAAAAGCAAAAACAACCTTGAATG
>NW_017732220.1:152348-163447 GCF_001890085.2 Hipposideros armiger | reverse complement strand
CCCCCCACAAACCCTACAGAACAATAATACACTCAACATAAATGTAAAGAGTATGTCTCCATTAAAAACAATGATGACAGAAACATTTACCTGAGTCTCTGGGGAAATATAAATGATACGAGATTTTGAGCCTTGACAAGTTCTATGTGAAGAATCCAAAGACTCCTTCCTCAGAGGAATAGCAAATATGTCTCTAAGTTAATTTTCTTTTTTCTTATGTATTTGAGGCATTTCAACCATGTTCATCTCCTTCGTCCACCTTGCCTTGTTGATGGATCATCTATATATACAATTTTAAAGGTGAATCAAGAAAAGTTGATAATTTTTTTTTTAAATAAAAGAGCTACTGCCAACTTCCTTTCTTTGGCTTAACATAAAATGTATAACATGTGGCATGACCCAGATCGGAGGCAGGACTGCAAGCTAGATGTGCCCATGTTACCAAGGACAATGATTCAAAGGTAACAAGTTGTCACTATTTCCTGTTGTTCGTGGGACTGCAAACTGGCACATATTTCAGCGGCATTACTCATAACCGCACCAGGGTTGTTTAAATGGGAAGGAATGATAATGAGAGTAATTTGTGGGTAATTAAGCCTCTCCTTCTCCACCTGACAGCTACGCAAACTAGAAGGAGATGAACAGCATAGCCATGTGTTGCTTCAATTAAGAAACATTTCACAAGGATGTTGAATAATATGGGTAGTCTATTAAAATGTTATACAGGAAAAAGTTGAAGACCTGTGATGCTTTAAAATGAGAGTTTTGTTGATATACAATTTATATATCATACAAGCTACCCAATTTAAGTGTACAATTCAATGAATTTAGTATATTTATAGAATTGTACAACCATCTACCCAAATCTAATTCTAGAACATTTCCATCACTCTAAAAAGAAATTTTGTACTCATGTGGTCACTTCCTACTCACAATTCCAGCCCTAGATGATTACTAATTTACTTCCTTTATTTGCCTTTCTAGGACATTTCATATAAAAATAAATTATTCTATTGGTGTTCTTTTGTGTCTGACTTCTCTCACTGAGCTTGTTTTTGAAGTTCATTCAATCAACCCCACACCCAATAAACTTCATCATAAACTGGCATACCTCCCATCTATTCTTCCAAGGGACCATTCATCTTTCCTGAAAATCATTTACTCTGTCCTAAAAGGTCTACATTCCCTTTCCCAGTTTCCTTTTAAGATGGTATTTAAGCCTGAATTTTAAGCTACCTCAGAGAGTTATTCATTTTTCTCTGGGTTTCTCCCATGTATAATAAGGTATACATATTAATAACCTTCTATTTGTTTTTTCTTGTTAATCTGTCTTTTACCAAAGTGGTCTCAGTTAAGAACTCAGAGGGTAGAGGGAAAATTATTTTCCTCCCCTACAATAATTTATTCAAGTCCATAGTCTACAACTCTTTGTTAACTAACTTTGTATTTAAAAAGAAAAGGGAATGTTATGTTATTCTTACCAACATCTAGGTTTTAAATCATTATATGGCATATATGATTTCAATTAATTGGTGTCTCTTTTTCTTCTTTTATTTGAAGTTAGGATTCAGTGTGTATTTTAGCCAAATTATCCAAACTGTTTTTCTGTTTCTACAGAGAAGTTAATTCAAAAGGCTCACCTCACAAGAAACTGCCAAGCAGTTTATCATTAAGTCTAACCTATTGCATTCTTAATCAGGTACATTTAAATATTATTCATTTATTGCTCTATATTTATTATAGATATAAAGTTACTATATCACCACTGAGTAAAGTAATATAACTGTAATATACACTGGTTCTAAATTGTAATATAACTCAAGCATTCTACACCTAATTCCAATGTGTGTGAATGTATATGCGGGTGGGTTGGGGGGTTCTTCATACCATTAGGCAAGACTGAGATCCCAGCTGGGTGTCCTGCAATTCAACTCAATTCTGACACTATCTACCTGGAGATAGTGTCAGGTTAAGGGCTCAGTCCTACAAGACAGACCCCCTCCCCTCAGGTACCAATTGCAAGTCCAGGTTGTCACCTGTGCTTTTGACCAACTGGCTATAGATCAGAGATCTTAATGACCCCCCCCCCCTTGGGTTTGAATAATTTACTAGATCAGCTCAGAATTCATAGAAACATTTTACTTACTAGATTACAGCCAGATGGAACAGATGCACAGGGCAAGGCGTGGGCCAAGTTCACCAGCCTCCTTAAAACTTCATGTGTTCACCAACCCGATACTCTCTGAACCTTGTCCTTTCGGGTTTTTATGGAGGCTTCATTACAGAGCACGACTGATTAAATCACTGGCCATTGGTAATTGATCCAAATTCCAGCCCGTCTTCCCTCCCCAAAGATCAGGGGGTGGGACTGAAAGGTCCAAACATCTAATCACATGGTTGGTCCCCCTGGCAACCAGCCCCCATTCTCAGGGGCTAGATCCAAAGTTTACTTCATTAGCATAACAAAAGGTATCTTTACAGCTCCCATCATTTAGGACATCCTTAAAATTTAGGAGCTGTGTACCAGAAATAGGGTGAAGATTAAATACATTTTTTTTTATAAATCACAATATCACAATAACCCATTCAGAAACTTGAGTCCACAATCTATCTCCTAACTCTTACAATTTCTGACATTAACCTCAGTTTAAAGATTCCCACTGATAAATTTATTTAGCAGAAACAAGTTAATAGTCTCCGGTTGGATATAAATATACAATTTTATTATTTTTTTTAGAGGAAGCATTTTGTCCACTCTTGTAAGAGGATGAATAAAATTATTTTTCCTACCCTTGAGTAGGAGGTAAATGCCATTATATTTCGAAGGACTGGGCCCTACTTACCCTGGAGGGAGGTTGTGACAGATTGTAGAGTATGTCTTCCAAAGATGGCTGCATCTTTGGATGCATATTTATTCAATCACACATGCTTTTTTACAAGGTGATTAACACTCCTCTCAATTGGGTTTATGTTCTTTCCCCTTGAATCTGGGTAGAGCTTATGAGTGTCTCACAAGGGGTACTATGTGTCTTCTAATGCTAGATCATAAAAAGAATGCAGTTCCTGCCTCTCTCCCCTGGAATAATATAGGGGTTGTGTGCCCAGATGCAGGGGCACTGAGAGAGAAGTGGTGTTGGCAGTTATAAACTCCAACATTTTGGTGATCCCAGCTTGTACTATAGGCAGCATGTGGGCTCAGAGGACTTAGATATTAATGAAATTCGTGTTATGGGGGCAGAAACTCCCTGAAATCTATAAAGAGTCAAACAGTGAAAAGAGGCTCCTCCCTGGCCCTTTTAAACTGAGAAAACTTTCATTTTGAAGACTCTCCAATAATCCAAGAGTGGAAATGGAGACCGAGGAAGAAAACCCAGGTCACAGTAACCTTGGCTTTCTCTGTGACTAAGACATGCATTACACACCAGATAAGCATCATGAGATAGAACTGTGCAACCTTTGACCATTTAGTTCAAGGTTGGAAAAAAGTAACTCTGTTGTCTCTCAAGAACTTGAAAGGACACGTAAGAAAGTTTTTGATGAATGCATCCTTTCTGATTCATTCTTATTGCTTCTTGACACGTTATTTGTAGGTTCATCAACAAGAGGCAAGACACGCACAGTGAGGAGCTCTGTCATCTGAACAGGGCTCCTAACATGAATCGATGTCACCTATTACATGTGCTCAGTCACTACATTTCTTCTGCCTCAAATCCTCACCTACCCAATTCCTGATGGCTTTGTGAGGACACTCCTCCCAAATCATAATTCCTAGGGGGCATACCAAGCACCTATGGGTGAATTACATTAGAGATCCCCAAACTGAGCACAATGAGAAGTAACTATCCCAGTTTCACATCAATTTCGTGCTGACCTACATGACTTCTCCACTCAAGAATATCACGTGATTTATTGTTTTTGTATTCGTAAACATGGAATACTGGTAGGCCATTTTTTATTTTTATCCTGAACTGGCATCTGGCATTCTTTGTTATGCTTGTGTTCCAGAGATCACAAACACAACAGATAAAAGAGAAAGGAAGCAAGGAGCATCACATATTTTGTAGAAAAATAAAGTATCCTTTTAAGCATTATTTTGAATCAGATATACCTTCTTCAACTACTGGTTTTAAACATAATTTAGGGGTTTTGGATAAAGGAGATTCGTCTCTCACCACATATTATCTCCTTATATTTGATATACACATATTCTATACAATATACTGTTTTTCTTTTCAGTGTTTATTCACACAATGATTTTTCATGGTATTATCAGCTTAAAACTATTACATCTCATGAGTTAATGCGTGACTCAAAAGTACATTAAAGTTTGCCAACATGGTGATATTATATGTCTAGTGACAAATAATTTGTGACATTATAATAGAAGATACTATAAATACACAGGAATGCAAATATACACTCTAGCATTCCATGCACTGTGTTCTATTTCTATTCTTTATCTTCTTGATTGAACTCTACAGGTGGAGTCAGCACTTCATCCTTGGGGCTTGTATAGTAACAAAATCTCTTTATTGTGGGCCTTTTGATCTCGCTGTGTTTTGTGGTTTACATACCTGGGATATGAAGGGTAAGAACGTAGGTCACTCACATTTCTTTTTTTTTTTNGTGCCAGGTTTTGTCCAAAGATCTTTATGCATCTAATGTCAGCTTATCTGTGGTCAACTTATTATTCTCACTTTTTAGGATGCAGAAACTAAGGCTTGAGGAGATTGAGTCATTTGTCCAATCCTGCTTTCATAAGAGGAGAAATTAAATATGTACATCAATGAGAAAAGTTAGAATGTGATATGTGCTGTCAGCAAATAAAGGTTTTAGAGTACATAATATAAAGTTTTACTCCTCACTGTAAGGGATTAAAGCAGGCACCATGGGGAAGATATCTGATTCAGCTTTTACATGAGGAGTAGAATTATGTTGGAGTTCTAAGTTGAGTGACTTCCCTGAAGTTGTTTTCTTTAGTGGTTTTATATAAAATATATTTGGATCTACAAATGAGTTGCAAAGATAATACAGAGAGTTCTCTTATGCCCTTCACCCAATTTTCCCTCATGTCAACAGCTTACATGCTATTGGCACAATGACCAAAAGTATATTAACATTGGGGCAATATTATTCACTAAATAAAAGATTTTACTCAGATATTCCCATTCATGCCCTTTTTCTGTTCCAGTTTCTGAGAAACAGAATTTTATCAGAGATGAAAAGAGGAAGAGGAAATTCCCTGTTCTAGGAAAGTTCTAGGAAAAGGGAATTCCTGAATAATAAAAACGAATATAGTCCGAGGAACTTCTTCTAAGATTATCAATAACGTTACTTAAATCTAAATTACTCTGTTAACAAGTGGAGAATTCTCCCTTGCTGTTTTCCTTCGTGTCAGTCAGCTTTGTCTGGTTGAACATAAAGTAACAAATGAAGAGGGGAATAACTCGTGTTGTTCCCTTGCTGCACTGCTGTATTTTCCTTTGGCATCATCAGTAATAGAAAATTAGGCTGGGTGCATTGCTGTGCTAATGCACTCTCAATGGCTTTTCTGTCTTGGTCTGACAGTTCTGGCCTCATTGCAACATACCACAGATGAGAAAAATATGCCAGTCTATGCTGTTTTTCTCCAAATAACTTTTTCATTTTGCAGGGTAGAAAGAATCCACTCTACAAAAAAAGCATAAATAAAGCCATTAAATTCATACTACGCCATCTTCTAAAAGGCTTTCAAAAATCATATTTAAAAAAACCACAGGGCCGGCCAAGTGGCGTGATGGTTAAGAGCTGGCTTGGGACGCCAGAGGACCCCAGTTCGGAACCCACATATGAGGGCCAGTGACACTGCCCTCTACAGCTAAGATGCTGAACAACAGCTCAACCTGGAGCTGGGCTGCTGGGAGTTGCTGGTGCAGCAGGACGCTNTTATGATGCTTGCTTATACAGTTTGACAAATCTCTGTTGTATTGTTCATCATTTTGTAACTGATTTATAGGTGTTGTTCCTATTTTTCTAGATTCTAATATTTTGTCATATGAATTTTAATGTGCACATGGAAACTTTTATCATATCTAAGTTTAAATTTTAGCATAAAGTTGCCAATTGTTTCCCTTTTTGAATTGGTAATGTTTTATTTGCATTTAACTTTGTATTTTAAAAATCATATATGATGTGACAAA
This sequence comes from Hipposideros armiger, assembly GCF_001890085.2. NCBI lineage: Eukaryota > Metazoa > Chordata > Mammalia > Chiroptera > Hipposideridae > Hipposideros > Hipposideros armiger. The sequence goes on along the minus strand of NW_017732220.1, from coordinate 157,268 downwards.
GTTAAATTTAATAAAAAATATTTCCCTAATTCTTAAAGGTCTGAACCTCTAAATGCTTGAATGTATTACCTTCATTCTTTAACAGAAAGGGAAATACCTTAAAGGTCACAATTTAGGTATCTCATAGTCATATTTAAAACCATTTTATTATTTATCTACATTTATAAAAAGTTTACTAAATGGAAGAAAATGGCAAAATGCCAAACTTTTTACAATAGAGTGATAAAATTGGAGCAAAGAAGAAAGCAAAACCCAAAGGAGCACGGGAAGAAACTAACATTTGTTTTGCTTGTCATTCAATCCACACAATTTTCAAAGTATGTATTGTTATCTCCAATTTACAGATGAATGCACTGAACCTCAAAAGGGTTAAATGACTTGGCCAAGGAATTTAGCTTTAAAGCTGAAATTTGAACCCAGGGTTCTTTGATTCTAAGCCTGAGTGTTTACCAATGTATCTCTTTGAGCATACAGTTCATATCTCAATAACATACCACTGGAAAAAAAAATTGACCACAAAATAGTGTGCGTTTATATACAATACTCACTAAAGTTGAGACACATGTGAAAGTACCCAGGAGAATGTTGGGCACATAGCCATTATTCTTTGTATTGACTTTGGGCAAAAAGAATGTAGATAACAGGCAAATACTTTCCAGTCCTTTAACAAATCTTATTTTGCTTTTCTTTTTCAACAGTGACATTCTACTTGGTTGATTTTTTGAATGGCAGGCAAAGGTTCCTGTGCAGTTTGATTGAGAGGTGTCAAGTGGGAATAAAAAAGATACAGGGAAATATCAACCCTGAGATGCTGACACTCCCACCAGAAATCTCTTCAAGCGCATTCATCTTCCATCCTGACAATCTGAATTTCGACTGTTAGTCCTGTGTGATATATTTAGAAAAACCAGTTGAAGAACATTAAGATAGTTCTAAGGGTCTAACAATTTTAGAACTCTGTAAATTAGCTCACTGATAGTCATGGATGGTGTTGAGGAAAATTATACAATGTTGCCTTTTCATGAATTCATTAAGAATGTGTAGTAGACCAAAAGTGATCCTCTATGGTTTACAAAAGGCAGACCCTTCACAAGAAATGAGAGATATTTTGAATTCACAATCAATCCAATGAAGCCTGATTATGCTAAGAACACANTGTTCAGCATCTTAGCTGTGGAGGGCAGTGTCACTGGCCCTCATATGTGGGATCCGAACCGGGGCCCTCTGGCATCCCAAGCCAGTTCTTAACCATTGCGCCACTCGGCCGGCCCCCACTCACATTTCTAACACCTGAATGTCACATAGGTACTTGGTGCAAGTGTTTAATTTAAGTTTACTGAATCAAAGAATGGTTCTTTTGATGTCATGTTGTTTATATCTTTTTTTGGGTTCTTGGATTAAGATTCTGGTTGACATTTGATAGTACAGAAAAATTCTCCCAATTATAGGCAGAGCTGGTTATTATACCCTGGAAAGTTCTCAGAAGAAGATATGACCTGCTTCTGCTTTTTCAAAATTCAGAATTTATCTGCCAAGTTATCTGTGTCTGTGCTTATTAGTATTTCTAATATTTTTCTCAGACAGGAAGAATTAATACACTGTGTCTGTAGCTTCTTTTTCTTCTTTATTCTCATCAAACATGTCGATGGTTCCTATTCTGTTGCAATATAACTCCTTGGAAGATAAATCAAAAACTTTCTCAAAATGAAATAATTACATCACTTATAAATTCATAATGACTTTAAATGTGTCAGTTTATGCATTTGGCCAATGTTATTAGGATTAGTATCTTTACATGAGTATTTCACCTTCAGGGGAAAGAACTTGGTTCTTTCATAAAGGAAGTTATAATTAAAAATTCATACCTTCCAATAATTTTTTAATTATTTTAAAATATGCTCAAAGCTTGTTCATAATTTTATGTTACAGTTATAAAGTTCATAAAAATTTAATTTAGTTAATTATTAAAACTAGGGGTAGAAAGCAATCTCATTTGCTATGAGACAAAAAAATTACTTTTAGTCAATTTGTGCAACTCTACTTCAGATTGCACTTAAAATAACGCTTTCATACACCCAGATCTTTTTTAGATTTTTTTTTCTGTTCCCCAGAAAAGTAATTTTATATAGTTTCAGTAAGTATCCTCCTACTTTTTACAGTTTTGGCATAAAATTGTTATTTGTGAATATGAGATTTGCATGAGTAGGAATGGATATTTTGATAACTTAACATGTTTTATTTTTTATATATATTATTTAGAAAAAATATATTTGAATGAACCTTGTGTTCTTCTAGAAGTAATTGTTCCCTTTTTTATATTACCCTCCCACCTGATTTGGGGAGATTTCTTACTTTATTCATGATGCATCAAATAACACTCTAGTAACCTGAGTTAATAAAACTTTGTAAGGGCTAGTAGAAGAATGAGTTAGGCCATAATGAGAAAACTGTTCAGTTTTATTGAAGTAGTATCTGCCATCCTGAACATCCCCTTCTTTTTCTTGTCAATAGCATTTTGGGTACAGTAAGGCAGCCATGATGAACGAGTTAGGTAAGTAAATGGTGACACTGGGCATGAATGGGTTCAAGTCTTGGTGCCAAAACAAACTAGCTATTTGCACTTAACCTCTCTATATTTCAGCTTTTATCTGTAAAATTGGCAGGATAATAATAATACATCATAGGATTATTGTGAAGAATAATAAAATATGTATATAAGAAACAGAATAATGACTAGTATGTGGTAAATAGTCAATATACCTTAGCTGTTATTATTAAGAGTTACAGTCTGGAAAAAATACTAAAGTATAAAAATTTATACATACTCATAAATTTAATTGTGAGCAAAGGATGAATAATACTAATTGTCTCATTTTGTGAATGGGGAAATTAAGGCATTTAATTTCATTAAATGTTTATCCTAAGAGCTCTGAGATAAATATGATACTTAAAGACATCTTGTAACAACCTAGTGACTATTTCATACCAGAAGGCTTCTTTTCTGAAAATGCCCTCTGTCACATAGTAAAGAAAATGTTACATGCATATTTATACATCAACAAATGATTTTTAAATTGTATGTAGTATTATCCCTAAAGGTAGATGAGAATAATAAACTAATAATACTAGAAAGCAAAGGGGCATAGCTGGAAGAAGCCAACCAAATGAGAGACATTTATCTGAAATCTCACATTTTATCTTTTAAAAATGGTGAATTTGCCCTTCAATTCCTCTATCAGTCAGATTCTGGTAGGAAACAGATGTTATTTTCGAATTGAGCAGTTGAGAATGGTATAGGTGTAGGTAAACTTTAGGGCAATCACCAGGTAACAGTGCAGTTCTATGGATCTAGTGACAGGTTGGGGTGAAGCATATCACTCTTAGGCCTGAGGAATCGAGGAGAGGAAGAGTGACCAGGACCCAGCCCAGACCCTACCTGGCAGGGGTTCTGGCTTTGTTGAGCATGACACAGCCAACATAAGGCACCCTAATGAGCGGAGGTGGGGGGGGATTGTTAAGAGAAATAAATGCCCCAACGTACTCTCCTCTCTTCCACCCATCTCCTTCAGCACCTCTGATAGGCTGAAGCAATGGGTAGCAACCTGGCAAGGGAGCCTGTGGAACCAGTCAGCCTCCAAGTGCACAGGGCAGGATGAGAGAGGTGAAGAGTGGACAGAGAAGAGAAAATGAAATATATCCATCACAACTATGTAAATTTATGTTTGCTTCAACCTACCCATTAAAACTACCATCAGATGTTTTAAGAAAATTGATACTTCAGTATGGAAGGGCTCCCCTGTCTTGGTTTGGGTAACATAGAAAGTAAACAAGCCCTTAAGTGCAAAATTGATGTTTGGTGATTTCAAATCCCTAATTGAGTGCTGCATTAGTTTTCTGCTAGTGTGTAACAAGTTACCAGAAACTTAGCAACTATAAATTTGTTATCTCACAATTTATGCAGGTCAAAAGTATGGGTCTGGGATGTCTGGATTCTCTGCTCTGGGTGCTGCATTGCTGAAATGAAAGTATTGGTCAGGGCTGCAGTTCTCACCTGAGTTTGGGGTCCCTTTTCCAAGCTCACTGCTTGTTAGCAGAATTAATTTCCTTGCAGTTGTAGGGCTGAGTTGCTGTTTTTCTTGCAGCTATCAGCTGGAGATTTCTTTCAGCTCCTAGAGGGTGTCTGCAATTCCTTGCTATGCAGCCACCATTTGCAGTTCACAACATGGATGCTTGCTTCCTTCCAGGCCTGCTGGAGCAGGTATTGCAGACTTCTTCTGGGACCAGCTGGAGAACACTATATTTTAAAGAGCTCCTGTGATTAGGTCTGGCTCATGCAGACAATCTCTCTATTTTTTGTCTGTTAAGAGTTGCTTTATTAATACATACACACAAGCTGTAAAGCCCTAAGAAACTTAAACATCTAAGTCATAACAAATGGGTGGCAATTCAACATCCAGAGTTGACAGAATGCTTGAGGGAGACAGCAACGGATTGGACCCCCACAGTGGAAAGGGCATCTTCAGAGGCGAAGGGGGTCCCACGTGTAACAGCTTTTCAAATTCCCTCTCCTCATCGAGCATCATGAGAGACACTCCATTCAAGCGGAGCTGTGCAATCTTGTGCTCTTCCAGCAGGTCAAAACTCTCAAAATCGAGAGGATTGAAGGGAAGGAATTTTTCTATTTCTAGATAGGTGTCATCCGAGGCAGGAGCAGAGCTTTTTGCTTTAATGGTCTTCTCCGTCACTTTTTTGGCAGAGAAGTTTGTCTGTTTCTGTTTGAGAGGTCAATTCGTCTTTATTGACTTTTCTGTAGCTCTGTTGACAGTTCCCAAAGCCTTTCTGGCAGCTTTAGGTAAGGCTGGTGGAGCATCAAACATTTTGCCAACGCGTGGTGTTGAATACTGAGATCTCCCATCTAAA
>NW_017732220.1:143901-148183 GCF_001890085.2 Hipposideros armiger | reverse complement strand
TATTATGGAAAACGAATTGCAAAAAAATCATATTTGAAATTTTCTTGATGGTAAAACTAAGTCATCAGTTGAATTTCATTCATTCATCCATTCAAAAATCAAGTCCAAAATGAAAGTTGACATGTATGTAATCCCAAAGTCTTAATCTATCTTATATAAATCATAGCATTTCATCTTTTTTCTAGGAAATGAAATTTAATTGGTAGGTCAATTTCAGGAGGATAGGGACTTTCTAGAATAAACTATTTTATGACATTTGTATATAGACATTACGTAAAAAAACATAACTTGAGATTCTAATATTGATACATTCATCGATGGAATTTCATTTTGATATTACTATTTTTTCAGTGACTTAACCTTACGCTATACTTTTGATCTTTCTCAGCTGAGTATTTACAAATACAGATGATTCTCACATTGACAGCTATACTTTTTCTGGGTGACACTTAAGTTACTACACAATTTCCAAAATAATTACATAAATGTATTTTGTAAGCAACAGTAAATATTGACAAACATCAAGATTTCAGATATGCTGCTCTTATAAACAAGTATGTTTTTAGTAGTTAAAAAACACAGACAGCTATAGTTGTAATTGCAGTATTCTTATGGTTGGTTAACCATTATTTTTTATCTAAGATATAAAGATGGCACATTTAGGCTCTAAAACATGGATATGTAGTAAAAGGTATTAATTTTCTACTGAGGTTATATTTGCACTTTGTCACACATAATTCTCCATTAATGGCCAATTCTAGTATTTCCATTCATATCTTCAACCTAATACCCAGTCAACATCAGTTTTAGTGTCAAGGAATTGGGGCAAGTCATATTAGGTTTCAGGAACCAGGTCAGGCTTTTTGATTGCTAATAATTTCCTTTTAGAANGATCTGAGAAGACGCAGGCTTCATTTCTCTTGCATCTCTTTTATTAGAGGAATCCAAGCTCCCGGGCTGGTCAGCTTTGCTGACAGGGCCACAGGAGTCGGTGAGTTTGCCATCTGGGTCTATTTGGTGGCCATTTGTGGTTTTCCCTGCAAGCTCAGATGGCTTGGTTTCAAATTTCCCCAATCCATGACTTGTTTCATCCTGTCTTCCTACACTGATAGAAATCTGGTCAGTGGGACTAGCTTTCAGGGAGCTAGAATTAGTACCAGAAAGCTGTTTAGAGGTATGCTCCGCCCTCACAGGGGTCATTCCTGCCGACCTTCCATCTTCTTTACCTTTATCCTGAGCATTACTAGGTGCCGCATTGATTAATGAGGTTTTGAGGACCTCACCTGGTAGGCTCACTGATTTATCCCCTTGGAAAGCTGCAGAAACAGCTGCAGGTGCCCGGATGTGCACCTCTGGCATGATGCCAGGGCACTGCCTCAACTCCTGAGGGGCTAGGGTGTTGTCTGACAGCTCCAACGTGTGGCTCCCGCTGCCATGGCAAATGACACGCAGCTGCTCTTGTTGTTCAAAACGCTTAGGAGCAGGGGTTTCCTTCAAGAATGCAGTGAGGATGCTGGGGCTGGTAGAAACTGATCTGCTCTGGACACTCACCACGGCCTGCACCTCAGCATCTTGCTGTGCCCTGTTGGGAACTTCCTTGATCTCGTTTTCAGCTTGATTGGTCATTGTACTTGCTTCTTTGAACCTTGACACCTGATGCTCTGCTGGTAGCAGCGCCTTTTCTGGATCTGGAGGAGACGTCGAACCTTTGCTGGTGAGGTGGGATGCTTGAGATGTCACAGAAGTCACGGCCTGGGTGTTCGAGGTGGGGACAGGGGGCTGTTTGTTCCCTGAACATCCGTCTTCTCTTGCTGAAGATTCACAGGATCTCTCCTGAGAGTCGCAAACGTCTCCCTGCCTTTCCCTTTTAGGCCCTATTACAGGAGAGGAGGCATGACTGGACACCCTGGTTGCTGTATTTGCAGTTTGCACCATTCCCTGGGTTGTTTCTTGAGAAGGAAGATCAGAGGGCACTTGATCTTTGCTGCTGCTCCAAGTGCCTCCCACAGGACAACTTGATGTCTCAGGTTGCCCTCCATCTGAGGATATCTGTGATGTCACCAGGATCTCTTCAGGTTCTGATGAGGGGCTGGCATTGGGCTGGTCCCCTGAGATGGCCTGGTGGGTGTGTTGACTGGCTGGCATTGTAAATGCTGTGTGTATACTATCCTTTCCTGCTGCAGAGCACAGGGCTGGTGCTGTGGGCTTGCTGCTTCCTGGCAGCTGGGTTTTGCCAGAAAAGTTGAGTGTGGGAGACGGTTCCTCTACCTCATTGAAGATGCCAGGAGAAGACATGCCTGGCTGGGTGGTTTCATGCTCACAGGCCTGTATCAGGGGCCCGGCAGCTGCCCTGGGGCTGAGGTCTGGTTCTGAAAGGCCATTGGTGTTCTTACACAGCAGGGCTGGCGGAGGCNATTCCTTCATAAGATTGAATAAGCAACAAAACAAGAAAGCTTTGGTAATATTTTGTGACAATCTTCAAAGTATGATAGAAGTAATGATGAAAAAAAAATTAAAGATGAAGAAGTAAAGGTTAGTTCCAGCACCAAAGAAAACCAGTTCAAGTTACTACCTGAAACATTAGTGTTACCATTAGAGGTACACCGCCACCACATTTAAATTAATTTAAGCAATTCATTTATTTAATGTGTGACAAATGCCTACAACTCTTTTAGGCCTCTGCTTCATTTAACTATTTATGAATCATGTGATTACTCCAAACTCATGAAGATAAATATTATTACCAGATGCTGAATTCTTCCTTTTCTCCTATTTTAATGCAGGAACAGCCTGTTCTAGCCAGTTCACAGCAGAGGATTACCTGGGGCCCACCCAAGCTGGAGTAGGTACTGTTGACAGCTGCCACTGTGTACACAGGGTGTACTCCATGTATACATAGCACATATGCCAACGTGTGAGGGAGACAGGCAGTAAGTGAGAGACAGCAGTGAGATGACATCCTGGAAAAGGCATCTCTGACAGAAGTGATGTGAACATTGCTACAAATGGTTATTGAAGGCCGAAAGAGAGAGTTTTAGACTAAATGTCTAATCATTAATAGTCATTTGATTACTAATCTGATGGTAATTTCTACACACAGATAGCATTCTTAATAGAGGCCAAGTGGTAGAAACTGAAAAATGTGTCATTAAAAAAATTCATCGTAACTTCCTAGTGCAACCACTGTAAGTACCATTCTCAGGCTCTGAGCATGCTGTAGCTATGTTCTACTTATGCAGGTCTCATATACAGTCCAATTGCTTGAAGGGAATTGATGGCTAGTACTAATTTAGGTGGTATCCAGGGTAGCTTGTGGTGTTAAAGTTCAGGTATGAGTTTTCCTCATATGTTCAGAATCTCCAAAAGAGAAGTAGAATTGGGAAAAAATAAAAAGCCAAAACAGAGATTTTTGAGTTCATGCAAAAATGGCATTTACGAGTCTCTGGGGAGAGAATACACAGCCGTTTGTCTCATCTAAGAGAATGAGCTCCGAGAAGATAACCAGTGCCCCAAGTCTCAAGCCACTGCTGGTCATCCTAGCCCAGTGCCCTGCAAGACACTCATGGGTCCTCTACACCGGGTCTTCTTCTGATATAGGTGAGGGCTGAGCTCAAAAACAGGTGCCCATGTTGTCAAGGACCACAGTTCATCCAGATCTCAAACAACATTTAGTGAAGCCTTTTTTTTTATTGGGTTTGAAAGATGAGATATAATAGTATTTTTCTTAAAAGCAATAAGTTTGCAGATGTTACCTTTTTGCTACAGATTACAAACTTAAGCGATTGCATGATACTAGTCGACATATAAAAACCCGTACGGAAGCCTCTGTTCTGTTTGGTGTTGACATTTTCTATTAGAAGCTACTGAACCAAATCAAAAGAAAAACACAAACTGCATCCTGTTTATAAGAGTCTAAGTTAAACATATTGTTTTTATTACTCAGGAAGCTTTCCTTTTTCAACACAGAAAAAAGAGTGTTTATTAATTGGCTATTTATAATTCCTTACTAGAACCTTAACGTTCTCAGTAGACTCTTTTTGGAGAACATCTGTACAATATAAGGTTTAGTATTATCAATAATTTGATGACTCTTTTCAAGAATTTGGTCACATGAACTTCCTCCAGGGTAAGGAAATACGTATTTAACCTTGTCAGGGTCAGAGAGGTGCACCTTACCTTCAGTGCAGGAAAATCTGTATAAATAAATCACATTTTATGTGGGCAGTATTCATACTCAAAAGCATAGCTAACTTTCCTAACATAACTTCCTTACATTTATTAA
>NW_017732220.1:132519-136785 GCF_001890085.2 Hipposideros armiger | reverse complement strand
ACTAGGCTATGTGAGTAAAGCAATGGCTCAGAAATTAGTGGATGACTGTGTCTTAATATTAACTCTATCACTCATAGACTCTGTGACCTCATGCTAATCACTTAATGTTTCTGGACCCCTCATCAACTCATTAGCAAAACGAATTATATGATTTCAACGGCCTCTTCTGGCTCCAAAACTCAAGGATCCTATTTTTTTTTTTTTGCATGTGCTAGATAATAAATCAAATAGCACAATCTTAACTCAGGCTATAAGGGTCGAAATAAGACAAAGGCAAATCTGGTTGGGCCCAGATTTTGAAAACACATATTTTTGTCTTTTGACTCAATGTTATTAGGCTGATCTATCATATGAAATGTAACAATAAATCCAACTTATCTTCCTCTCCAAATCAGCTGTTCCTACTAAATTGATAATTCATGTTAATGGACTGAATATTTTCTCATTCTCGGTTTCAAGTGCTTTCTGCTCATTCAGACCATTTCCCTGCTTTGTATTCCATTTCTTCCTTACTGGAGTTTCCTTTTGCCCTCACTCGCTGTGCCCCAAGCCCATTCGTCCCCTCTCCCTCTTTTGCATCTGTCTTTATTATGCCTTTCCTCCCACTCTCTGCCCGCCTCATCCTGTAAAAGCTTATGTATTCTTTGAGGCCCCACTTAAACCCCATTTCCTTTCCGAAGGCCTCTAAAGCCTTCAGGTCGTAAAATCTGTCTTCCTTTTAAAACCCCCACAGCTATGGTCATCTGTGACCTTTGTATTGTGCGTTTCATGCACTGTTTTTGTACTGTTGTTACTTGTATAAATGCCTCATTTCTCCAAAAATACTTCAAGCTCCAGAAAGGACGTGGACAGGCTTACTGACTCTTTTCTGTTCAGTCCACAGGACTCAGTGCAGGATCTTATGCATAAAAAGGCACTCATTGTTCCCATATTCCTCCAAAATGATCACTATTAACTGTCTACCAAACTTCAAATTAATAGGAAACTTAAACCCATGGCATGACATATAAATGAAAACACAATGAAAAAGATTGCTGGTTTTGGAAGTAAGAAAATGGTTGCATCTTATTTATTAAACTTGATGTATCTGTAATCCAGGTTTAGACAATTAAAAATAAGGACATTGGAAGACCGGCCGAGTGGCTCCGTTGGTTAAGAGCGCGAGCTCTGAGCAACAGGGTCACCTGTTTGATTACTACATGGGCCAGTGAACTGAGCCGGAGCTGAGCTGCTGCTGAGCTGCCAACAGGTGGCAGGATGGCTCAGCTGGTGAGAGCACATTCTCCCAACAACAAGGTTGCCAGTTTGACTCTCTCATGGGATGGTGGGCTACGCCCCCGCACAACTAAGATTGAACATGGCACCTTGAGCTGAGCTGCCCCGAGCTGCCGGATGAGCGGCTGGATGGTGACTGGACTTGGGAGCTGAGCTAGCTGCGCCCTCCATAGCTAAGACTGAAGGACAACAACTTGGCTGTTTCCTTTCCCCAACACTGTTCCCCTTCCCCAGTTCCCCAATAAAATCTTAAAAAAAAAAAAATAAGGACATTGCATACCTGCTACAAAAAGTTGGAAGGACTTATAAAGCCAGTAATACAGAATGCCTCCTGTGTCTTATGCCCAGAGCTGAGAAACCTGGTTTGCCAAGAGNAATGTCAAAAGCAAGCTATAATTTTCACCCCAGAAATAAGTGGATGACATCCCCAAATCTCGAGAGCAAGAAGTTAGCATTTCTTTCCCGTCCCATTTAATTCTCCTTAACACACTTACATCACTAGGATATGTCTCATCATAACTATCACCAGGCTGGTTGATCATCAGTATTTTTTTCTGAAGTGTAGAATATGTGACTTTTATTCCTACTGTTTGGCAGCCGATTGATTTTGAGCTTGAATCCAAGATACTCAATGAAGAATTAGTATTTAGAAACGCTCATCTGAAACATCATTTTCTGTAAGGCATTATCTGAAGCCCCTGTTGATACAAGCATGCATGTTTTAGTTATTTTACATCTGGGAACCCATTTTTCATAGCTAAGTCTGGTAATCCTCCAGGCAGCGTTAACTGAATTGTTTTTCTACATGCAAGTGTCCAGGAAGAGTTAACTATCATATGCTTAACTCGTTCATCTCAGCAAGGTTTCCGGTTGGAGCTGTCTTGAGTTTCCAGCCAGCAAGATATTTTTACACCTTTTCTGTCTTGGCTAGCATTAAAACAGATGCTAATCATATCCCTACTAATGCTCATTAGTGTTGTACCTCTTTATGGAGCTTGTAAACAAGTGTTTCCACCAAGAAAACAGAAACGATGCCTTTGCTTATTTTATTCTATCAGTTACAGTCAGTTTTCATGGAGCAGACCATAACTATATAAGGTGTGCCCATAAGAGATGGACTTGCTGGTATAACTGCCTCTTTTTGGCACATTATTGCTTGGCTTTAATTCATATTCAACAGTCTTTATTCTCGTGATTAGTATCTGAGATATCTGGGACTTTAAACAAAAGAAAACACCAAACTCATAAATAACATCTTGTTGCACCATTCTGGCCTCCACGGTCATTTCACCAAGGCCCATGGTTATTGAAATGTCCTTTAAACTTATCATTACCTTGATTACCTAAGAGCCAACAGTAATTTTTCAGGATATTTAGTTGTGTCGATCTATACATATATACAGTTATATTGGATTTACTTCGAGAGGTTATTTGGTTGTGGCAAGTGAGCAGTTTAGCTGGTGAGTGTTCACAGTTAAAAGTGGCTGTAATGACTTCTGGCAGATGTCACTGATTACTTGTGAGAAAGAATTTTTCCACCGTCACCTACTTCATTTATGTCCTTGGTCATATACATCAAGTTTATTTGATTTCTGTAGCCAAGGAGAATTTTTTTTCCCCAAGAGTAGGATAAAGTTCATTGATATCTGTTTCAATATTTACAAGACTATTTTTCCCCTTTAAAAAAATGTCTAAAATTTTGTAGACATCCGTAAGCCCATGTGTCTGCACAGATGACATTTATAATTACTCTTCCAGCTGCAGAATTTCATTACAAAGGATATAGTTACAAGGATGGACAGGAGATTTGGCATTTTGCCTGTTATTTGCCAAGTGGCAGCAGCTGACCAACATTTGGAGAGATTCAATCAAAAGGGCCACACAACAAGGAGCATTGCTAACAAAAAACAAAATGCTCAGGTATGAATGTAAAATAGTAAACACTGAAGTAGATGTAGACAAGACTGTTGGTTTACTGTTTAGACAAAAGAGGGGTGGGGACAAGATGGTCAGTTCATTTGTCCAAGACACTACTGAGTTCACTGTGTTTTTATCACAAAGGGAAATGCACAGGCCTCATTTCTCAAACACCATTTAGGACAAAGCAGGGGAGAGTAAACAGCGTCATCTCCATGGCAGCATGATAGACGATTAGTAAATCAGACAGGTAGAGGCCTACACAAGGCTGCATGTGCCCAATTTTCAGTAAAAACACACATACATATATGCAAACCTTATTCTAATGTATTCTTTTTCTTTATGCTGATTCTTAAAAAGTAGACAAAGGGTTTGGTGAATTATATGGTACTAGAAGTGGACAAGTCTTTTAACACTTGTACAATATGTTGGAGATAGAGAAGACAATTTTTCACATTTAAGCAGTAAAACAGTAACAGAATGGGTACAGCAGAGGTCAAACAATTTACATTAACAGCATACTTGTACGCAGATATACCTCTGTAAACAAATTTTAAAGTAACCTTATATTCTATTCTTCACGTGGTATATACAAGTATTCACAGAATGATAGGAACTCCCAGAACTAACAGGAATAACATCAGAATAAGCTAGGAACAATAAAATACCAATACTCGGGGATGCAACAAAAGGCCATTTTTGTCTTCGGCTTTATACTTTGGGACAAGCTTAATCCTATTAAGGATTTGGTTCCAAAATTCAAACTCCAGAGTATATGTTATACATGCATATTCAGTCCAATTTATTTCAGACATGGAGAACACTGGTATCCAAAATAATGAGTATCAGACACTTCTAAAAATTAAAAAAAACATCAAAAATCAAATAATATTCAATATAGCTGAACTTGTCAAGGTAGAAAATTATACTCATATATTTTATAAATATTTCATTTTGGATGCAAGCAAAAATTTTCTCGTTAACTTTGACCTACCAAAATGTTCAACTTATGCCACTGATCCAAAACACACAAAGGTTAATTAGGATCTTACTAATGTAAAGTAGTTGGTCTGT
>NW_017732220.1:128357-131087 GCF_001890085.2 Hipposideros armiger | reverse complement strand
GAGAATGCACCGGGATCTCAGGGCTAAATGGTGGTTAAACAACAAGCCATTAGAAATAAACTAAGCAGTTATGCATTTGCATTTTTTTGCATTTGCATTTTAAAATCTTGTGTTAGATATGATCAAAGCTGCTCCGCATCCCAGTTTTCTGCAGGATATATTTAGCACCACTCAGAAATCTTGTTCTTGCTTCCTTCTTCCCTGACCTTGCTGATCTGCTGTCATTTTTCCCTGGCTGCCACACTTCCCCCCAACACCATGGGGTTCTCATTAAAACCAGGCCTACACTCTACATGCTTTCCTTCCGGCAAAGGCAGTTCCTAAGTGCAGAGGTGGGCGCTGAAGCAGTGACCCCTGCTACCTGGCCTCAGGCTCAAAGCTCGTTAGTGATTTCTGCTTTTAGGTCATATGAGACACCAGCCAAGAGTTTCTCCTCCAGTTTCCACACTTGGGTCCTTAATTATGTCGAATGAGGACTAAGTGTCTGGTGGCAGTACTTATGGTGATGGAAAGGGTTGTGAAGAGGAAGCTGATCAGTTGGGGCTCTTCCGCTCACAGACAACCCAGGGAAACCCAGGAAAAGGCAACACTAGGAAACAGAAAAGATTCCTCAGGGCCTCAGACTGGACCCTCTCTGGTGCTGCCTTTTTGCTATTTGTAAGGAGGACCTGAGTGTCTGAGAGAACATGGGGTGCTCTGCTCTTGAGAATGAATAGTTTCTTTGGTTAGGTCTGGATCTGTGAGTTGTGATTAAAAAAAAAAAAAAAGAAAGAAAGAATTAAGCAACCTGTCACTCTCTTGTGTTATAGTCTCTAAAACCCTAGGTTAGGCATCAGGAAGTACTTCAAAGTCTTAATTTTTGCCTTTAAGGAGCTTTAAATCCATTTGAAGAGACAAGACAAATTCAATCAGAAGCTATAAGTAAGCAAGACAGTATATAAGAAGCGACTAATGCTGTGTAATAGACCACATTTTATAGAAGTTCAAATCAGGGGACAGGCCAATATTTCTTATTCAAATGATATTTCCAGGTCCATTCTTTTATAGGCTAGAAAAAAATTACCTGCATAAGACTAAAGAAAAATGGACATTTGAATAAGAGAAAAGTGAAGCAAGTAGAATAAAAAGAATGGTCTTTGATTAAAAATCTAAAAATTCCTTAAGTCACACAGAGACAATTAGGAAGTACTGTCACTATGTGTTCATTCATTTAATAATTGAGTGCCTTCTTTGTGCTAGATATTCAGGATACAAATATAAATGAAAAAAAAATACAAGTACATCCATGTTTTTGAGGAGCTTACAGTTCCTGCAATCACTAATTTCAATACAATATAAATGCAAAAGAAACAAAACCAAAAAACAAATGTGCTATGGAAGCACAGAGGACCGATTATTTTATTCTGCATAGACCTTAGGTTAGGGAGAGTGGAGAATCTTAAACTTTGTAAGATCTTATTTAATATGATTGAGAGGAGGTAGACATTTATCTAGGACAGATTTTCTTACCTTAGCACTACTGACATTTTGGACAAGATAATTCTTTGAGGAGAGAAATAAAGGGGTGAACTGTCCTTTGCACCATCCATGACCTTTTCCCACTAGATGCTCACAGCACCTCCATACCCCAGTTGTGACAATGAAAAATGTCTCCAAACATTGCCAAATGTCTCCGGGGAAGCAAAACTGTCCCCAGTTGTGAAACACTGATCTAGGAGATGAGTGTATTTACCTTTGAGAGAAAGGAACACCCTGAGAATGAATATCTGTGAGTTGATATAAGACAGTTTGAATTTACTCCACCTAGACAGGAATTAATGATACAGTTTCCTGCTGTCAAGGCAAAGATAGTGTTCTTAATATTNAAAACAGGCAGCAGGGAATCTCATCCTTTTGTGACTTTCTCCACAGATGCTCTGGTGGGAAGAGCATCAGGCAGAAGGAACAGAGTGAGGCTTGGCAGTCCTGGACCAGCAGGATGCTGATACACCGCAGGTCATGGCAGTGATCCTGTGGGCAGCAGTTATCTTTGCCCACTTCACAACTGCTGCTTTGCTAGAACAAGGGCTTTAGAATGTCACTACATCTCTTTAGTGATATTATGCAAGTGTTACAGAGACCTGGGTGAGTACCTCTGTCTCCAGCCATCTGAAAGCAGCTTTTAGCCTTCAGGTGGATGGTGCAAAGATACTTAGAGAACAATGAAGCAAGAGGTAAGAGACTAGTCCTCAAGAAAGGATAAAGAAAAAAATACATTGCCTGTCCTATTCCATCCTATTTTATTTGCTCCTCTTAATTGGCAACCTTTGCCTAGATCATTTGCATTCTGAATCCAGCAGATTCTGCCAGGGCACTGTTTTAAGTAGAGGTGATTCAATCCCAGGAAACACCCACAGGCTAGGAGAAGCAGTTCTTTCTTTAAAAAAAAAAAAAATCATTCCCTCACGCTAATAGCTGCCTCAAATGCACTTTTCAAAAATATTAGCTGAAGAATTGGTTCATCTCTTCAAACTGTGTCTAAAGCATATCAGAATGGTTGAAGAGAAAAGAAGGCTGCTCTGCTTAGAGCCACTAACTGTCACGTGGCCTTTCTATTATAATGGTTACTTTAATAAAAGCTCATAAGAAACAAGCCGCGTCCCTTCTCCCTATCCAGTTCTGCTTTTGTGTAACACTGTTCTAGAAAAATGAATGCATTCCTTGTTATCTCATTGAATTCCACTGTGAGCC
>NW_017732220.1:111798-125375 GCF_001890085.2 Hipposideros armiger | reverse complement strand
GTACTACTTCATGCAATGGTATACTAAGTAGCCATATTTAATAATGAGGAAACTATGTATTGATATGAAACAATCTCCAAAACATATTAAATATAACAACAAAAACTAAAACAAAAACACAGTAAGAATGAAAAACCCTAAGATACAAAACAATGTGTTCAATATGCTACCACTTACATTAAAAAGGCAAGGATAAAAAAGAAATTGCCATCAGAGGAGGGGAACTAGGTACATGGGGGATATAGGATGCATGAAAGACTTTTCACTCTACATCCTTTTGTATTTTTAAAATTTTAAACTCTATGAATGTATTACATATTCAAAAATAATAGAAATTTAAAAGCTAGTGGTCTTCACCTAGGTAAAACTGAACACACGTGCACCTTGAAGCTTTTCTATCAGTGATGATGGATTTGTACTGGTCTCTCCTTCCACACTTGCTTCATCTGTTCTCTGCTGTGCAAAGAGGTCAGCCCAGCCACTCAACTAGTAAAAGGAAACCATAATTTCCTTATCCATCTAGGTTATCTCCAAGCTCCAAGCTATGCAATGCAAGTATTTTTCAAAGTCAACAGCTGAGACATGCTTTTTAAAGTGATGTCTGTTGGGCCACAAAATGAAGTTTACTTAAGTTTCTTTTCCCAGACTTTCTGACTCCTGTTTATCAGTTGATTTCTTCCCCACCCCCCTTTTCTATTCCTGGTAACATAGCAGTTGGTCCTCAGATCATACATCCCTCAAACAATAAATCTAAGGAAAAGTCAAACTCTATGAAATTGGGTCAAAACATCAATGAAAATGATGGAGAAAAATTTATTTATTTTGTCTATGTTTTGAGAATTGACTAAATGTCAAGATATACAGTTTGAAAAACATATTTTAATTCCCAGTTATCAACTCTACCTTTTCTGGCACTACCAGGTTTAACTGAATTTACCAAATCTCACAGCAGTGCAATATCATACTACCTGGTCTTGTTTCACCAATTCTGAAAACTTACCCTCCACTTACTATTGTTATCTTTCTAAAACATAAAAATATATCACTTCTCTGTGCAAGACAATTTTAATGGTTCCTCATTAGCTATAGAATAAGATACATTTTCCTTAGCCCAGTTTTAAAAATGTCTTTCACTATGTGATCCGTTTCTCTTTCAAGACTGGTATCCTCTCTTGTTATCATTTGTCAGACCTTGTGTGTTACTTTCCTTACAACAAGCTTCAAAGGAGAATTAGTATTGTTTTACAGATGAGAAAACTGAGGCTCAGAGAAATCCAGCTTGCCAAAGATGTACTTTTAGCAAGTGGCAGAGTTGAAATTCAAAACTAGGTGGGTCTAATTCCCAAACTCTACTGACTCCAAGAAGACAAAATGGAGGTAAAAATGAATCCATGATGTAAGTGGATGAAAGAAAATGTAGCAAGCAAGTAACTTTGAAAAGCATTTTTAAGAGATAATTCCTCCCTTAAGACTTGTTCTGATAACACTAAACAAAAGTAATTGACCCATCTCTCTCAACTCATCTCTCATCTGTAGCAGTTCTACCAACCTCAAGGCACTTCTCACATTTTGCCTCGTTCTTTGTTCTCCAGGCAGAGGGCAAAGCTAGTACAAAGGCAGGATCTTGAGGGAAAGAGCAAAGAGTTCAGCCTGGCCGCTGGACCTGAGCACAGGGCAGGGTAGAGAAATAAGGTAGAGGGATGGACCACACAGGGCTTCTTTGTCATGTGTCACTTTTTCAATGAGGTCCCTTTAGACAAGGCTATGGTTAAATTGCAAGTCCTCTGACTTCCACTCTTTGTCATATCTGAAGTCCTACTCTGTTTACTTATTATTTTCTCCCATAGTACTAATTATCTTTCAAAATACCAAAACATTTGCCTACTTATTGTGATTGTTGTATATTGACTGTCTTCCTCTGCTGGAATGAAGGCTCCGAGATGGCAATAATATTTTCCACAGGCCAGTTAAACAATTAAGAAGTTTACAAAGAGCAGCAGATTTCAAGTATCTCTGACGAGCTGGGAAGAATCCATAGGTAAGGAGATCAATTACAAGGCTATTGCCATGGAAGAGGTAGGGAGGACCCCATCAGGGTTGTTAGTATAAAGTATATAAAGCGAAACAGGATATGAAGCGAAAAAGTATATAAAGCGAAACATGGCAGAGGCGGCATTGGCAGTATTTAATGACTGGTGGCACGCAGGAAGCAAGGCTAGGGAAGGAGTCAAGGATGATTCCAAGGCTTCTAATCAGAGTGATTTGGAGAATGTTGGGGGATGTTGCCAAGATGACTCAAGAACAGGGAACAAGGCTGGACTAGCAGGTTTCTAACAGGTGGCTGTGCCAAGGGTGGGTGGATAACATGGATGGTGGAGATTTAGCTACTCTTACCACTGCTATCTGTGTCCATGCCTCCTCACTCACTCCCCAGAAACATATAATCAAGTAAAAATAGTGCAGTTAATATGCAGCCTTCCTTTCCAATTAGGCTGGTCCTGTAATTCCCTTTTATACAAATACTGAAGTCGCTACTAAGGTACGTAAGTGGTGAAAAATTGGAATAGTGGGCCTACAACCAGTAGGGTTCTGGAGCTCGCTCACACAGCTGATTGTGTTCATCTCGTCCCAGCTCCGTGATCAGTAACATCATACAGGTAGCTTGAAATTGGCCATGGAGGGAATATGTATACCACAGAAATTGGCAAACTCTACAAATACAGATGTTGTTCTCCCAGCGAGTAAGCTGTTAAATATTTACACCTCTTCTGAGAAATTGGTTATGAATGCTAGAAAAATAGTGAAGTTGTATAAGCTGTTGAATGATTGTAAAGTTTAAGACTGTCAGTTGGAAGGAGAAAAGGAAGGAGCAGAGATGATTTTGAGGTACGCTTAACATACGTGGCCATCAAGGATCTTGGAAGGTGGGATGGCAGGATTTATTCCCACCCAGAAGGAATCTCTACATATTTTTAGGTTAGTTATTAGTTCCCTGAGGGAAAGAATTTCTTTTGATTTATAAAACAATATTGGATACTCTGGTACAAATTATGTTTTTCAAAGATGACTACGGTAGGAGGTTCCTGCTTCTCATTCTTCCCTTTAGAAGAGTCCTGTTGGATTTCCTCTACAAATTGGATTAACACTTCAACTGAACAATAATGAATTTTTCAGCAGGCTAGCATGCTGAAATGTGTGAAGCAGTTATTAAAGAGCTAGCAAATCATCTCAATAGTACATCACTACACATCTTCTTCAGGGTATTTTCTGGAACTAGGTCTGTGTTAAATTGTCCACCCCACCGTAATTGTATCTGCCTGCTCCTTCTTCTTCTTTCTCTAAAAGGCTAGTGTAGTTTGTATTCATTCTTTTTATAATGAATCATTTCTAAGGCTGAATTTCTCAACTGTGAAATATATTACAGAAATTGTTAACCAGTGCAGGCAGGATACAAGAGATGGTTATGCTTAAATGACATTTTAGCTGGATTAAGGTTAAGACACCCATTATTTGAACCATATTCTCTCATACAGGGCAAAATGCAATTCTTCAAGTCTACTCAAGTGTTGAAAAACAAAACAAAACACTTACAATATTGTGTAGCAGGGATACCCATGTCATCCTCAAGAAAATTATTAGGCATTACGGAAGAATCCAGTCTCTCACTATGTGGTTTGATCTATAATCGGTGTTCAAAAATGTTTGCGGAAAGAGAAGAATATTTTCCTGTAGCAGTAGGGTTCCATTGCATTCAGCCTTAAATCTAATATATGAGGAACTAAGAGAATAAATGTCCCTTTCCCTTTAAATATTGTTTTAGAAATGTTGGATTAATTTACTCAATCAATGGCATGAAAATCTTGAGTATTCATTCTCTCAGTTTGAGTAACTTTAATTCTCATTTAGGGAGAAAATACTTCACAACACCTGTTGATTATCATTTAAAAGTTACCAAAACAGAATACATAGTGACATGAAAAAAAGTAAAAAGGAGGTGAGGGAAAGTATGTGGTAAATCTGTTCACCATAAAAAGGGGAAAAGGAGTGTGAAAAATAGAGATAAGAGGGCTTGCCTTTATCTGGTGGTGGTAGTACCACGTCTCAGGGATGAAGAAGGTAGATTAACACTGACAACTTCAAGGTCTATTGAAATCTGGTGATGAGATAAGTCTCCCTGCAATTTGCTTTTATGCTAAGAAAACAAAGAATCAAGTTAACTTGTCAAAGTTGTCAGACAAACAGTACCTCACTGAGTTTGGAAATGGAAACAGCTCACCCGTTTCTTATTCTTTCAAACATATTTTTGCTTTCTGGGATGTTTACTTTTTTGTGTGCTGTGGTATCTCTCCTATAAATATCATGCATCAAGATACACATAGGAGAAACAATAACTAATCACATATATTGCTAAGGGCCAAAGGAATGAACGAAAACCAGAAGTGTGAAGCAGAAGTTGGAACTTGGTGCAGCTGAGAAGGATAAGTATGCATTGTAGAAGTAGCAATTGAGGGAGAGGACAAACATTTCAGAGGCCACAATGCTTAGGGATGGGTATAGTGGTCAGACTGTGAATCAGGAGAAGCTAACTAATATTATGAATATAATATGTCAGACTAAGAAAAGTTGAGTAGTATCTTGTAGAGTGTACACCCCACCATATAGGTTAGTGATAGGTTATGAGGGGGAAACATATTTTATTGAGCATTTATTCTGCTCTAGGTGTCCTTATGTCCTAAAGACTTCATAAGCATTATCTCACAATAGTCCTAAGAGGTAGTGCTCATTTAACTCTCATTTTATAGGCGATAAAACTGAAGTTCAGAAAATTCAATGAATTTACCCAAAGTCAACCACTAATAAGCAATACCGTTGGCTTCAGACCTCAAATTCTTTCAGCTCATTAAGGGCTAGAATAGAAATGAAGTGCTCAGGATAGGAATGGCAGCATCAAAGACCAGCTGGCAAAAGATGAGGTATATGCAATACATTGTGGGGAGTGGGGTAAAGGAGGTGGACAGGTGTTTAAAACAGGCAGTGAGAAAGACAGTGGAAAGAGAAAGGCATGAATTCTATACAACTTTTGAAAAGAGAATTACCAGGACTTGGACTCTAACTGGTTAGAGAAGATGATGGACAAAACAAGGACCTGGAGACTGGGACTATATCTTGGTGGGAAGGTTGTAAAAATTAGGTTTCTAATAAAAGTGGGTGTAAAGGGGAGGCAGCAGTCACAAAACAGCAGTTGCTGGTGTTGATTATTGAAAGGGATCACAGTGTACCTACCCGACCAACCACACAACCTTGGCTAGTCCCCTAAGGAATTTTCCTTTGCAATTTCAAAGTCACCCAACCATGATGGCAGTCATGATGATCACAACACTTACTATTTTTAGATTTGTGAAAATAAACTTTTCTTTTCACATTCTCAATTACTCTTCTGGGGTTCAATTCAAACTTCCATTTCCCCTGATTTTTGTTTTTGGTACTTTTCTGATGGCATGTTTCTAATTGTTTTCAAACAATTGTGGGTCATGAGATTTTTGCTTTAACAGAATATTTAGGATATCACAAATTTTTCTCTGTAAATATATCAGTTATACTAGTGAATCTCATACTTTTTTTGACATAATTCATATTATATAACCCAGTACATGCATTCATATCCCACTGTTGAGCTAGTCCACTAAAATAAAATGTTATTAAAATAATATTTATGATATTTTCTATTCAATTCCATTTCATTTTGAAATGTTGACTAAAACCCACCAAATTGGTTTCCATAGTGACCCACAGATTGAAAAACAGGGAGCTCATCTCAGAGCTCCATATATTGAGGTAACCATGTATTCAGTTTGGGCCCAGTACAGAAGCTGTAACACATAGAGCTTTAGAAAAATTGAAAGCAAGAAAGAGGGGGAAAATCACATCTTGGTAGATCACTTCTTTTTTTTATTTTAAGAAAGATTCAAGTAAAATCATTACATGGCAATCTCACTCAGTTTTCACCATCTGCCAGTTTGGTAAATTTGTTCCCAAGTCCCAAATTCCAGTTAGTGGATAATCCCAATTACAGTGTTAATCCAATAATCACTACATATTGGGGTTAAAATCTCCAGAAGGTCATGTGCATATCTAATCAGAATAGTACAGTGACTTAGAGAATTTTAACAAGCTGCAAGAAAAGTTAATCTAGAGTAAAACAGATTTATAGCCACAGAGCTATAGTTGCTAGAACATACAGTAACTTCAAAAAAATGTGTCTACTGATCATAGAAACAGTTTCATAAACTCTCCATTCTTTTCTACTATTAAAATAAGCATGTTTGTTTTTGCTTGTGGTTGCTGCTCTTATTAGAGTGTGGGATAACAGCGAGGACGCTGATTGTCTACTTCAGAAGTTCTCCAAGGATAGTCTGTGAGAGGGTCTTTCTGAGGGTCGGTGAGGTCAGAACTCCTTTTATAATAGCACTAAAAAGTTACTTGCCTTTTTGGCTGTGTTTATATTTGCAGTCATGGCACAAAAGGGTATTTACTTGATAGTAATCATCTTAAATTTCATAGTGGCCTGGAAGACATTTCCACAAGGAAATTTGCAGGACGGTGGCATGGGGCAGTAGGAAGAACACTGCTATTTAGAAGACATAAGCCTTGATCTTTTTAGAGTCTCAATGTCTTCATATGGGAAATGAGAGGGTTTGCCTAAATTAGTGGATCCCAAGCTTAGCTGGGCGTCAGAATTATCTGGAAGGCATTAAAGAAACTACAGATTGTTGGGCTCCCCCCAGCTGTACCGAATCAGTCTATGTGTTAATTAGGAACAACTCCATATAAAAGCCAGCCAAGATGGAGGGGAGGTTCACATCCTATTATGAAACTTCAAGTGACTGAGGTGAGCTTTTTGTCTGGATAGCAGGCCATCCCTCTTGCCAAAGGGACTTCCACTCACAGGGCCAAAATTTTCTTTAGAAAACTATTTTGGCCCTGCTCCAACTGTTTTAAACCATATACATGACTGCAATAGTTTAACTTTGGAGAAAAAAAAATTAAGTGGATATTATCAAACACCCATTGCAGACACGATCTCAGTAAAACACACATGGAACATACAACATCAATGTAGCTATTTGGTGAATGCAGCCCCTCGTAACTTAGTGAGTTGGCTTTTTGTATCAGGGAGCCCTTGAAGGAATGAATTTCCTGAGGGTTGGCTCCCTCTCCCACCTGCCAAGTGGTGCAAGCCAGGACTCCCACAGTGCCCACTGAGTGGATGGGAACTGGAGAGCTGGCAGTGGGCCAGGGAACAGATGTAGAAGGAGTTGGGATGGGCAGCAGCCCAGAAGGAATCAAGGGCAGGTATTTATAGGACCAGGCAGGGTCTGGGACCTCCTTGGATGATGCTATGGGTGGGAAGGGTAACAATGGGGCTAGTTTGTCAGTTATTTCTCTCCCAACTCCTTCTCTTGCCCGTGCTTCCCTCCTTCCTGATAACTGTTCACAGCTAATTATTAATAGATCAGCATTGAGATGGGGGCATGAAGACCAGATAACTGCTGTCCTACCTGGGACTGGTCAATTACTGACAGGTAAATGAAGTGTGGATGACTGGGGTTTGGCATCAAATATGGCCACTGAGGCAGGACAGGCATGGGAGCTACAGATGTGGCCAGAGGAACTTCGTCCTTTTTGGCAAGTACCATGTCCTGGAGGCCTCTACGTTTGCCAGTAAGTGGCCAGGCAAACTGTGTGTGTGTGTGTGTGTGTGTGTGTGTGTGTGTGTGTGTGTGTGTGTGTGTGTAAGGCAACTAACCTAAGAGTAAAGCCGTACATAACTTTGTCTGAGAAGAGCACTGAAACACAAAACAGGCTTGGTCCTGTGGTTTGACTAATAGCACAAAGGCTGAATATCCAATTTAAAGTTTTTTATGATGATATCTACATTTTGCTATTCAAGATAGTCTCATCAATAATAAAATAATAGCATCCTGCCTAGAGCCAGCAGCCCCTCAATGCTAGATGGAGTTAACACACTCTTTGACCTTAGGTTTTTACCTGGGTCCCTTGGAATCAGTAGGAAAAAGGAATCAAAATGGAGATAAAAGACAAAAGGATAGTTTTCCTCTTCCTTCTTCAGAAGACTTCCTTGACAACTGGATAAAGTTTGCTCTGGCAGGTCTGTGCCCCAGCTAACACAATAATCACTGCAGCCATTCTTGAAGGAAGAGCCGAATGCAGCCTTCCTTCCTTCTCACTCATTTCCTACTAGCCCTACAAAGAACTGTAGGAAAAATAACTGTGCAACCCCTTCCTCGGTTGTCATTCCTTCCTTCCTTAGTGAAACAGACATTCATTTGGTTCCGTGTTCACGTTGCCAGTAACGACGAGCTCTAACGACGAGCTCTAACGTCATTACTATAATGCAATCTGGGATGCAAAACAGACTGGTTAATATTGGCTGACACATTTCATAAAGGAAAAAGAAAAACAAAACCCCAACCTGCCTAACTGATCTCTACAGTGGGTCAGTTGTATGTGAAACTCTCAGTTCCATAACGAATAATGTCTATAGTTAACATAGGCCAGGCAGACAATTTTAGGGGAAGGCTCTATGAGCCTAACCTGCCTCAGGAGAATTGAATTCCAGGAAATTCTTGCTTAAATTAGTACAAAAGGGATAAACAGTATGACTTGTCTTGGAGCTCAGTGCTATCGTGTCTTTCTGCCACATAGCAAATAATATACAGTATTTTTTGATACTAATAATAAACATTGAAGATACCAATCATTCTTTCACAAATAGTTACTGATCACCTAGTATAGCACCAAGTACGATCATGTATAGTTGTATTTCACACAACTTTTACTCCTCTTCTTATTTACTCTACTAATCGTCTATACACTCACTGATCTTTAGGTTCCTTTTGGAATATTTATTTTAATTAGATTATTATAGCTTTTGCTAATGATATTCTAATTTAATACAACCTTTCTTATTATAGATCCCTTTAAATAATTACCATTGCACCAGTCACTTCTATTATAACCTAGAATTTGGATTTTCCTTTTCCTTATTATTTATATATGCATAAAGATAAGCTGAGAAAGATAAAATCAGTGGTTTCTTTTAAAAAATTTTTATACAATACAAATAGATATGTTTGATATATCTTTTTTTAAAAGAACATATGAAAAAGTTAAGAATTGGCCATGGTGGCCCATGGGGACAGGGATAGAAATGAAGTAGAAGGATAAAGAGAGATGAACTATTATTGAATTAACTAACAAGAGTCCTTTGCAGACCATTGCTCAAAACTAAAATTAGTTGAGAAATATGATTACTTAAACTATCAGTAATAACTATAACTAAACTTCAGAATACAAAAAATTTAAAGGAGAATTTTTTTTAAATACCTAATCTCACCATCCAGAAACACTATTAATCTTTTTTTTTTAATTAAGACTTTTATTTTTTTAGATCAGTTTAAGGTTCACAGCAAAATTGAGTGGAAGGTATAGAGATTTGCCACACAGCCCCTCCCTCTCCTCACACCTGCACAGCCTCCCCCACTATCAACATCTTACATTTGTTACAATTGATAAATCTAAATTGACTCATTGTAATCACCCACTGTGTAGAGTTTACATTAGTGCTCACTCTCAAAATGGTACCTTCTAAGGGTAATGACACGTAACAATTATTATGGTATCATACAGAGTATTTTCACTGCTCTAGAAAGCCTCTGTGCTCCATCTATTCCTTCTTTTTCCCCACCCTACCCCCCAACTCCTGGAAAACACTGATCTTTTTACTGTCTCCATAGTTTTCAATTTTCCATATGTCATGTGTGTGGAATCATACAGTATGTATGTAGCCTGTTCAGATTGGCTTCTTTCACTTAGTAATGTGCACTTAAGGTTTCACTATGTCTTTTCATTTCTTCTTAGCATTGAATAATATTCCATTGTTCAGGTTTGCCATAGTTTATTTATCCATTTACTTAACGAAGGTCATCTTGGTTACTTCCACGTTTTAGTAAATATAAACAGAGCTGCTATATATATAGCCATGTGCTGGTTTTGTGTGGATGTAAGTTTTTAATTCCTTTGGGTAAATACCAAGCAGTGCAACCACTGGATCATATAGTAAGAAACTGCCAAATTGTCTTTCAAAGTGGCTGTACCATTTTGCATTCTCCCAGCAATAAGTGAAAGTTCTTGTTCCACATCTTTGCCAGCATTTGGTGTTATCATTGTTTTGGATTTTAGCCATTCTAATAGGTCTATAATGGTATTTCATTGTTGTTTTAATTTGCATTTCTCTGATGATAGATATGAAGTGGAGCACCTTCTAATATACTTATTTGCTATCCATACATCTTCTTTGGTGAAGTATCTGTTAAGATCTTTGGCCCATTAAAAAAATTGTTTGTTTTCATATTGTTGAGTTTTAAGAGCTCTTTGTATGTTTTGAATAACAGTCTTTTATCAGGTGTGTCTTTTCCAAATATTTTCTCCCTGTTTGTGGTGTATTTTCTAATTCACTTGACATCGTCTTTCATAGAGCAGGAGTTGTTAATTTTAATGAAGTCCAGTTTATCAATTCTTTCTTTCATGAATTGTGCCTTTGGTGTTATATCTAAAAGGTCAGTATCATACCCAGGATCATCTAGGATTTCTTCTGTTATCTTCTGGGAGTTTTATAGTTTTCAATTTTACATTCAGGCCTATTATCCATTTTGAGTTAATTTTTGTGAAGTGTGTAAGGTCCATGTCTAGATTCTTTTTTTTTTTGCATATGGTTTCCAGTTGTTCCAGCACAATTTGTTGAAAAAAAATTTTTTTTTGCTCCATTGAACTCCTTTTGCTCTTTTGTTAAAGGTCAGTTGACTATACCTATGTGGGCCTATTTCTGGATTCTGATGACATATCAATGTTCTATTCATTTATTTGTCTATTCCTTCACCAGTATCAGGCTGTCTTGATTACTATAGCTTTATAGTAAGTCTTGAATTTGGATAGCATCAGTCCTCCAATTTTGTTCTCCTTCAGTAATGTTTTGGCTATTCTAGGTCTTTTGCCTCTCCACGTAAACTTTAGAATCAGTTTGTCAATATCCACAAAATAAGTTGCTGGGATTTTGACTGGGATAGCATTGAATTTATAGATCAAATTGGAAAGAACTGACATCTTGACAATATTGAGTCTTCTTATCCATGAATATCTCTCCATTCATGTAGTTCTTTGATGTGGTCTGTCATTGACTGAAATGTTGTCATGTGGCATATGACTGTACAACTATGTAGGCACAGTTACAAGTCCCACTTTATAAATGTGAAAACTAAGGAACACAGAAGTTAAGTAACTTGCTCCAGACCACACAGGTAGGATGTGCCCAAACCTGGATTTGAACCCAAGCTTTCTGGTTCCAGAATCTTAGACACTACAGCCTATCCAAGGATCCAGGTTGTCATAGAATTGAGACTACAGAAGCAGGGCATAGCAGAGAACTGTCACTAGGATAAATTAACTCTAATTACTCCACCCCCATCCCCCAAACCTGGTATCAGTTGAAGTCTCCAAATTCAAAATCCTGGGAGAGAGGCTCAATTGATCTTTGCCTGGGTGAGGGCAGGGCACCTTGACTGATAGTTCTACTAAGACTACACACAGAGGGGAAGAATCAATTCCACAAGAGGAAATGAAAGCACTGTTGTAAAAGGAGGGGGAATGAATATGGGAAGGGTGGGCAACAAAAGAATGCCCATTATATGGAGCATGAAGATTTTTCTTCATATTAACGAAAAGTTAACAACCGTGGGAGAAATAATTCAACTGCCTTAAGAATGTGTCCTCAGTAGAATCATTTATTGGGAAGAAATGTCCCTACTGTTTCCCCCCTCCCACCCCTGTCCCAAGGCCACACTATAGATAAAGCCAGTATTTTCCACTTGAGCTGGATCACAGCATGCTCAAACTCCAGCATCAGGGAAAAACTTCCCTAACACCATGTAGCTATTGATTCCTATTTAGCTCTGAAAAGATAGTCTACAATTCCTTCACCCCTCTCTTCCTGTACTGTCACTCCTAAATCTATCATCTTGTTTTTTCCTTTGTCCTTCTTACCATTCCACCAAAGCTTCCCTTGCTAAGTTACCAATGACTGGATTTTCCCAAAACAAATACATTCATGCATTGCATAATGACATTACGATCAATGACAGACGACATATACTATGGTAGTCCCATTAGATTATAATGGAGCTGAAAAATTCCTACTTCCTAGTCATGTAGTGGTAGTAATATCGTAGCACAACCCATAATGTGTTTGTGGTGATGCTGGTGTAAACAAACCTACTTCACTGCCAGTCATATAAAAAGATGGTGCATACAATTATGTATAGTACATAATATTTGATAATGATAATGACTATAGTACTGTTTTATGCACTTACTATACTATACTTTTTATCATTATATTAGAGTCTACTCTTTCTTCTTATAAAAAAAAGCTTGCTGTAAATCAGTAGGCCATGTTACAAGGGCAGTAGCCTCATACATCTCATGTTTACCACATCTTTTGTTTACATCATTTTTTCTTGTGCTTGATTTAATCTCATGTTTTGTTCATTATGGCCCCTAAGCATACAAAATCCACTGCCAGTGTTGCCAGTAAGAGGCGACATCAAGTAATTAACCTGGAAATGAAATTGAAAATGTTGAAGGGTTATGAAGGTGGTAAATCAGTGATGGTTACTTCTCGCCAGTTAGGCATATCTCATTCCACCACAGCTACGATCTTGAAGAATAAGAACAAAGTGACGGGAATGGTTAAAGCATCTGCTTTACTGAAAGCAATGAGACAACCAAAAATTTGAGAAGGGCCTGTGTCAGATGTGGCAAAACTCCTAATGACCTGGATTGAAGACCAGATACGGAAGCATATCCTTCTCAGGACCATGACGATCACGGCCGAAACAAAACAGTTTGTTTACAATGTTGAAAGAAAAGGTTTCACCAGACTATGATGTTGATTTTACTGCTTAGCTCTGGGTGGTTTAAATGATTCAAGAATTGTTATTCATTACATAAGGTGAACATGAGTGGTGAATCTGTGAGTGCTAACCTAAAGGTAGCATAAGAATTTTTGGAAACTCTAGATAAGCTGGTTGTGGAGAGAAATTACTTTCCAGAACAAATATTTAATATGGATAAAACTTCCCTATTCTGGACGTGGATGCCTGAAAGGATTTTCATCCATAAGGAGGCCAAGTCAATGCCAGGTATCAAAGCTTTAAAGGACAGGGTAACAGTCTTGCTTGGGAGCAATGTTGAAGACTACAAATTGAAAGCCTTGTAATCTGGCACAGTGAGGACCAAGGGCCTTCAAGCATATTAATAAGTAAGAGTACTACAGGAGCAATAAGAAGTCATAGATGACTCAACTCCTCTTCCAAGATGCCCTCCTGAATTGCCTTGCCAGCAAAATGGAGAAGTATTGTTTAGAGAATAACATAACTTTCAAGATTTTTTTATTGTGATAATAGTCTTGGACATCCTCCTTTTATTGGTGGTCTTTTTTT
>NW_017732220.1:109894-110938 GCF_001890085.2 Hipposideros armiger | reverse complement strand
ATGAGATGACATTGAGGAGCTCCTAGAGGTGGTTCCTGAGGAAATAACTAATGAGGAGTTACTGGTACTGGATCAGGAATGCATTACTGAAGAAGAGCCAAGAGAAAAGGAAACTGCAGGTGAAGAAAAAGAAGAACCCCCAAGAAAATTCACAGTGAAAGGCTGGCAGAAGCTTTTGTAGACCTTGACGAGCTCCTTGAAAAGTTGGAAAACATGAACTCCAACACTGAAACGTTTTTATTAATAAAGAGGAATGTTCATAGTTTATTACCTGCTTATAAACAAATATGTAATGAAAAAGAAACAAACCAAGCAAACCACCATGGACATATTTCTGAAAAGAGCAACTCCTGTTCAAGAAGAGCCCAGGCAGGTCCTTCAGGAGGTGTTCCAGGAGAAGACACTATTGTCATAGGAGGAGACAGCTCCATGCATGTTATTGCCTCTGAAAACCTTCCAGTGGGACAAGATGTGGAGGTGGAAGACAGTGATATCGTTTATCCTGACCCTGTGCAGTCCTAGGCTAATGTATGTGTTTGTGTCTTAATTTTTAACAAAAATTAAGTAAAAATAATTTTTTAATAGGAAAAAGCTCAGAGTAAGGATAACAAGAGAGAAAATATTTTTGTATAGCTGTAAAATGTGTGTTTTAAGCTAAGTGTTATTAAAGGAATTGAAAAGTTAAAAAATTTTAAAAGTTTACAAAGAAAAAAATTACAGTAAGCTAAGTTTGATTTTTTATTAAAAATATTTAAAAAATAAATGTAGTGTAGCCTAAGTGTACAGTATATATAAAGCCTACAGTAGTGTGTGCAGCCATGTCCTAGGCCTTTACATCCACTCACTGACTCACTCGGGGCAACTTCCAGTCCTGCCAGCTGTCTTTATAAGTGCCCTATCTTTTATATTGTATTGTTACTGTACCTTTTCTATGCTTAGATGTGTTAGATACAAAAATACTTACCATTGTGTTAAAATTGCCTACAATATTCAATACAGTGACATGCTGTACAGGATTGTAGCCCAGAGCACTGGGCTATACCA
>NW_017732220.1:105054-106544 GCF_001890085.2 Hipposideros armiger | reverse complement strand
GTAGAGGTGCTATTGATACTTCAAATTAAATATGCCCAAAAACTCATCCACTTTTACCTCTAAGCATATTCTTCCTTAATTATCTCAGTGAATGTCACCTCCATCTCCTTACATAAGCCAGAAACTTCAAAGCCACTCTCTCCTCTCTCTTCTCATTCCTCACATCTAACTAATTACCAAGTCTTATAGATCATTCCTTTATAATATCTCCTCTATCTACCACCTCCTCTCTAGTCTCCCTATTGCTGATGTAATGTGGGCACCTATCATTTCACTTCTTGCCAGAATTATTTCAAGGACTTCCTATATAATCTCTGTCTCCAACCTGTACCTTCTTCAATTCCAACACTGCTGTTGGCGACTTTTCTAAAATGCAAATACAATCATGTAACTCCCAGAATTAAAATCCTTCAGTGACACCCACAGATTTCCTGAGGAAATTCAAATTCCCGAGCTTGGCACTTAGGCTCTTTGTGATGAGGTTCCTGTTACCTCTTAAGCTTCATAACTTGTCAGGATCCCCAGAGCCTATCAATCCAACCATCGAGAAGGATCTAAGGTTGATCAAACATGTCAAACCCTCTCCACCTTCATCCATGCCACTTCCTGTCTCTTGAATGCCCTCTGTACTGGGTTGCATACTGTTCCCTAAAAGTCAGGTCCACCCAGAACCTGTGAATGTGACTTTAACTGAAAATAGGGTCTTTGAAGGTATAATCAAGTGAAGAAGAGGTCATGCGAGGTTAGGGTGTGCTTGAAATCCAATATGACTGGTGTCATAAGAAGAAGGAAATTTGGACATAGACACAGACACAGGGGAGAAGGTGCTGTGAAGACAAAGATTGGAGTGGTTCATTTACAAACTAAGGAACACCAAGGGTTGCTGGCAACCATCAGCAACTAGGAGAGGGACATGGACCGGATTGTCCCTCAGCGATACTGGAAGGAAACCAACCCTGCTGACACCTTGATCTCAGACTTCCATCCTACAGAACAGTGAGAGAATCAATTCCTGTTGCATTGAGCCGCACAGTGTGTGGTATTTGGTTATGGCAGATATAGGAAACTAATACACTCTTCCTCTCTGTGTTTCCTTGCTGACTTCAATGCAGCTCAGCATCTCCTTTCCTGGGAAGACTTGTGCTCTCCCACCCCTAAGCCTTTCCTAAGCCCTGGTTTAGGTGCCTCTCCCAACGCATCTATGTCTATCTCTATTATAATGCTATAATTGCTATGCTGCCATCATTGGTTTTATTTTCCTTTCTGTGTTTTTCCTTTGTTAGATGGTAAGTGCCAAAACAGGAGTTCCCAGTACCTGGCAGCCCCAATATTCTGCATGAAAATCGCAAGGAAAAAAAAAAAAGATGTGCAGTTAACATTTGGTAAATGCTAACACACCTCAAAAGAAGTGTGATTTTTTTATTTCCTTCAAAGGAAATATTGCAAATTATCAGGTAGAGTGGGTATAAGTTAATGGGAAAAAGAAGATC
>NW_017732220.1:92333-98624 GCF_001890085.2 Hipposideros armiger | reverse complement strand
TTTTTGATTAATCATTTAAACACAAGGAATAATGTGCCATTAAATTTCAGAGCCACAAGGGTCCTTAAAGATCAGAAACTCTGGTCCTTTTCTTGGATAGTTTCCCCCAGAGTAACTGCAGATGGTCCTGAGCCTTTTCTGCTTTCCCACTGTTTCCTTATTGTTCAAAAATTTTCAAGGTAGCCATTTTGAGAATTTGAGATGAACACAAGATGAGATCCTGGAAGAGAGATTTTCTTCTTCTTTTTTCTTCCTTCTTCTTCTTCTTTCTCCTTCTTCTTCTTCTTCTTCTTTTTCTTCTTCTTCTTCTTCTTTCTTCTTCTTCTTCTTCTTCTTCTTCTTCTTCTTCTTCTTCTTCTTCTTCTTCTTCTTCTTCTTCTTCCTTTTCTCTTTTTAAAAACAAACTGTTACACGAATCAATGCAGAGATACTCAGCCTCTTAGATAAAAAATTTAAAAATAATCAACATGGCATGAATAAATTTGATGATTGTTTATGTTATCTTGGTCACTTAGTCATAAGATAATGAAACAGTGTGTACACAAACACATATTCTCTTAAATTTTTTTGCCTTAACTAATGATTTTCTGGTTAACCAAGTGTTCATTGCCACCTTCATGACTGGAATTTAGCATTATCTCCACGTAAATGATACGTTCCACATTAGGGCTAAAGGAAGCAGATGAGCAAGGTCTTATCCCATATACCTTCCTATGATTCGACTTTGGACCAGATGGGAACAATCTGTTTTTTCATGCAAGGAACCCTCATGAGAGTTACTAAAAATCAATAAGCTCTTGTCAGAACAGACAGTATGGAGACTTTCTAAAACTTGGGTGGAAATACATTTTACCCTTTAAAGGTCAGGAGATGTTATTATGCAGCCAATTTAGTCCATGATTTACCTTTGAAAAAAGCAACATCACACACATATAAAACTTACAAGGTCTGAGTTATATTTTTTAAGAATTCCTAAAGGATACTGAAAATGAGAATTTCCAATAACAATACTAATAATAGCTCCTATTTTTAAGCCTACTATGTATAAAATATTGTACTGAGTACTGTCTCTTATTCTCCTCAACAAGGCTGCAAGGAGGTATTTTCTCAATTTTAAAATGAGGAAACTAAATTTTAATCCTTCTCTACCTCAAATGCCTGGCATGGTTTTCACCTTCGATCCTCTTTCCCTGACTCTTTTGTTGATTTTTCTATCTACTTTTGGATGGTCCCTTTGTAGCCTTAGATCGAATTACTCCTTTTCTGACCCCCAAATATGGGTTTTTCCAGGAATTCTCCTCTTCCGTCATCTCCTTTCTTGTCCTTGGAAATCTCTTTCGCATTTTTATATTACCTAATGGTGCTGATCCAATGGCTGTAATTTCAGGCACCACCCTCTCTCCACATTCCTGCCCTCCTCCATTTTGTAACTCTGGGCCAGATATCTGACCTGCATATCGTGCCAATATCCCAAACTGAGTGTCCAACCCAGGATGTGACATCATTCTGCCAAAATGAACTGTCCCTCCTGACATCTCCATTTCTGTAAATGGCACCAACATTCTCCCAGTCAAGTCTGACTTAAAATCCTGGAATGATTTTTATAGCTTCGGCTCCCTTGCTCCTGATAATCATGCAGTCGCCAATTCCTGCCACAGATCTGCCAGAAATATTGGCAACTTTTTTTTTCTTTCAGTAATTGGGACTCAAATAACAATACCTCTCACATTTACTTAGCTCTTTAAAATAGACAAAGCTCCCACAAATATTATTTCTTATCATTTCCACATTAACCTCATAGATACAAAGACCAATGGGAAAATTAGGTGATTTGCCCCACAGTTTAGAAGCAGAGGTAGGGCTTGATCCCAGGGCCTCTGACTCCTGTTTTCCAGGTGCTGTATTCCAGCACTTGGAGAAGGCTTTCTCCAAGTCATGCCTGAGCAGGCATATTGCTTCAGGCACAGTCTCTCTGCTTTGCTCCAATACAGCTTATATAATCACTATTAGACACTGTTTCATAATCACTGTCACGCTGACAGTGTTTTAAAACACAGATCTGATCCCATCACTCTCAGCTCAAAATCTTTCCGTGGCTTCCTTCCTATACTTAAAATGTTCAAATTACTTAACCTGGCACTGAAGAGCCCCTTAAGTTTGATTTCAACATAGTTTTGGAACACTGCTTCCCACAACATCCTGATATGCCAAATTGTACTACCCTCAGTTTCTCAAACATGCTGTTTTTCAAACATTTGCTTGCATTCTTCTCTGCCTTTGAAAATGCCACCTGTCTTTTCTTTCTTTCATTAATTAATTCCAAAACATTAATGTATCAATAGCGTATCAGGGGAAATATTGTCAATAGCGTATTTGGGGGAAAACTAGTGAATAAGACAGAAAGAATCCATTTCTCAAAGAACTAAGGATCTACTGGATTCTTAAAGTTCAGGACAAATGCCACACTGTCCACAAAATAAGTCTTTGCTGATACTCTGGGAAGAAAGTGATGATTTCCTCTTTTCAGCAGGCAAACTACAGTGAGAAAATGTCTATTGTAGGATTTATCATAATCTGATTGAATTACAGTTATTGAGTCAAGTGTCTTATTTCTCAACCTAGGTTGTAAGCTCCATTTTTTATAGAGGCTAACTAGCTCAATATTTAGCCCTCATGGTACACAGTACTGTACCTCTCACATAACAAAACCTCAATAAATAACATTGGAATAAACAATTCCTTTCAGCATCTGTGAATATGAGATAGGGGAGAGAGAGAGTGATGTGCCCATTCACACAGAGACAGTAAAGGGCACAGCAAGTACACACTATTCTCACGCAAACCCACCAGACGGTTAACATAATATCATTTAACGGAATGTAATTGTCAGCTGATATCCAGGGTCCCCTGATACTTGCCTCCATCCATTTAAAGAAAGTTTTGAGATCAAAATTAACTCAAGGTTTCTGGACATCAGAATACAAATCTGTTCAGTCTGTACATTTTTCTGTGTCAATAAACATGGACTAGGATTAGCATCTTATCCATCTGGCCTGCTTTTCTGACCCCAGAACCAGGAGGATGCTAAACTATGGACCATGAGTCTTGGTTAGGCTGATTTTTTTTTTTTAGGAATTAAGAAAACTTAAGCACAGTTATATTTACTCCTTTATGTATACACCTGTATGAGTTTTGACAAATGCGTAGTTGTATAACCATCAGCATAATCAAGATACAGAAGAGTTCCATCACCGCCACCTAAGAAACTCCCCTTGACTATTTTGTAGTCACACTCTCCCAAGCTCCTAACTAGTGATCTATTTCCTACCACTAGGTTTTCTTTTTTCAGAATGTCACATAAATATATGAGTACATAGTTTTTTCTGTCTGGCTTTTTAAAATTTAGTACAATATATATGAGATTCATCTCTGTTGCTGTGTGTATCAATAATTTGTCCCTTTTTATTGCTTGGCAGTATTTCATGCACAAATGTGCCTTTGTTTACTTACTCATTCCCTAGTTGAGGGGCATCTAGGGTATTTCCTATTTTTGGTGATTATGAATAAAGCAACTCTATGTAGGTTTTTATTTCACTTAGGTAAATAGGATTAGAATTGCCAGGAAACATGGTAAGTGAACGTTTTACCGTATAAGAAATTACAAAAATATTTTCCATAATAGTTGTACCATTTTGTATTCCCACTAACAACATGGCTCCAGGTGCTTCACATCCTTGCCAACACTTGGTATTGTCAGGGTTTTTCAATTATTATTATTTTGTCTTTGACATTCTAGATGTCTAATGTGGGACAGAATTTTGACACTTCATCTTTTTAAAACCATAATGTTTCCATTTCCACATTAAGCCTACACTTTTTTCTTCACTTGGATCTTTGTATTGTCTCTCCTACTAGATTACCAATTCCTTCGTGGGTAAGAAAATAAATCTTAGCCATCTTTGAATACATAATGCACTGCCACCCCATCACAAGTGCAGCAATTGGCAACAACAGGCAAATAAGACATGCTACTTAAGTAAATGGATCAACACAATGACATACTTAAATGCATCCAAAATGTAATACAGTATTGCCTAACTTTATCAGTTGTATGTCAAAGGAATTTTTTTCAATTAATTTTTTTAATTAAAATTTATTGGGGTGACAATGCCTAGTAAAATTACATAGGTTTCAAGTGTACAATTCTGTAATACATCATTTATATATCACATTGTGTGTTCACCACCCAGAGTCAGTTCTCCTTCCATCACCAAAGGAATTTTTATAAAACTATGTATCTTCCTTCCTTTTCAAAGATATTTCCATTTTCAATTACTTTTGTGGCTATTTATCTCAGTTATAGATTTCCATTTTCTTGCTTTTCCAAAGGGAGAATTAAAAAATACGGTTGGGGGCCGGCCGAGTGGCGCGATGGTTAAGAACTCGCTTGGGATGCCAGAGGGCCCCGGTTCGGATCCCACATATGAGGGCCAGTGACACTGCCNAAAGGTATTACCACAAAAATACTTAGAAAGCAAATAATTTTTTAAAAAAATATTTTAAAAAATGTAGTACTGAACTCAATGGAAAATTGAACTGAATTCAGTAAACATTTATTAAGGATTTCTACACATTGGGCATTGTGCTAACTTCTATGGGGGCTATACAAAGGTATATAAAGGTAAATAAAAACATTAATACACTCCAAAATTGAACATTTTAGGGAAGATATACCCCTGAAAACAACTCTCATACTAGATATGTAGAAGCAAGTGCTCTGGGGTTGCAAGAGGGCAAATGTTCAATTAATACTAGGGTGAACTTAAAAACTTTTTGGAGATGCTGGTAAAGGTTTTTAAAAATATATACATATAGCTTTATTTCCTTAAGCCACTGAAATTTTGGTTATATATTATTAGAGGTTAATCTGTTGTAGTTAACACATCTAAAGTGACAATGTTGGACTAGTGTACGGTAAAGATCTAAGTTGGGTTTTGAAAGCTGAGCCTTTGGGGCAGAGGGGAGAGAGAGCCCAAGCAAAGATTCAAAGACAGGAAATTATATGAAGTAAGAGCGCTGGGAATGGGGTGTGAATGGTATATGGGTTGGGATACTCATTAGGTAGCATGGCTCTAGGTCCAAGTCTATTATGAATAAACTTTAATGAGAGGTTAAGAAATTGGATTTTATTGCAGAAATTATTTCCAAATTCTATACCTTGAAATGAGTGAAAAACAAATTACTCCATTAACTAAAATGTGGAATGAAAGAGAAGAAATGTGTTTGTTTAAAAGTGTTTTTAAATATTAGGAATATCATAATATATCCCAAAGTTAAGAAAGATTTAACATGTAACCCAGACCTTATAAGTTTTGTATGTGTGTGATGTTGCTTTTTTTTTTTTTCAGGTGTACAATCCTGTAATACATCATCTATATATCATATTGTGTGTTCACCACCCAGAGTCAGTTCTCCTTCCATCACCATATATTTGATCCTGTTTACCCTCATCTACCAACCCTCTCACCCCTTACCCGCTGGTAACCACTAAACTGTTATCTGTGTCCATAAGTTTTGTTTCTTCATTTGTTTTTCTTGTTCTTTTGTTGTTTTCAGTTTTATATACCACATATCAGTGAAATCATATGGTTCTCTATTTTTTCTGCCGGACTTATTTCGCTTAGCATAGTAATCTCAAGATCCATCCATGTTGTCACAAATGTCATTATTTCATCTTTTCTCATGGCAGAATAGTATTCCATGGTCTATATATACTACAACTTCTTTATCCAATCATCTATAGAAGGACACTTTGGTTGTTTCCATGTCTTGGCCACCATAAATAAAGCTATAGTGAACATTAGAGTACATATATCTTTATGAATAAATGTTTTCAGATTTTTTAGGTAGATGCCCAGGAGAATGATTCCTGGGTCATATGGTAATTCTATTTTTAATTTTTTGAGGAATCTCCACACTGCCTTTAATAGGGGCTGCACCAATCTGCATTCCCATCAACAGTGTATGAGGGTTCCTTTTTCTCTGCTCTCTCTCCAACACTTGCTATTATTTGTCTTGTTGATGATAGCCATTCTAACTGGTGTGAGGTGGTATCTCATTGTGACTTGATTTGCATTTCTCTAATGATTAGTGATGTTGAGCATGTTTTCAGATGTCTATTGGCCATCTGGCCATCTGTGTGTCCTCTTTGGAGAAGTGATGTTGCTTTTTAAAAGATAAATCATGGATTCAATTTGCTGACTCCATGATAATCTTGATTTCTACTTAATA
>NW_017732220.1:78143-88278 GCF_001890085.2 Hipposideros armiger | reverse complement strand
AAAAAAAAAAATACGGTTGGGATGGTGAAATAATTTGAGTAACAGATTTCTTGTGCTTATATGAAACATCAGATTTTTCTTACTAGTAATTAAGAGATTATAATTTATTTATTTTACAAATTAGATCACTAATTTTCAATTTTTTATTGAGATATAATTGATATATAACATTATATTAGTTTCAGGTGTACAACATGATTTGGTAGTTATAATACATTGTAAAATGGTCACAGTAAGTCTAGGTAACATTGTCATCACAGTTACAATTTTATTTTATTGTTTTGTGATGAGTATTTTTAAGATCTACCCTCTTAGCAACTTTCAAATATGTAATACAGTATTATTCACTTTAGTCACAGTGCTAAATACATTATGTTTCCAGGGCTTACTTATTTTATATCTGGAAGTTTGCACTTTTTAACCTCCATCACCCATTTTGCAACCCTACCCCTCTGATAACCATCAATCTTGTTTCTTGTTGTCTGTATCTGTGAGCTTTATCTTTTATTTAATTTTTTTAGATTCCACATGTAAATGAGATCATGTGGTATTTGTCTTTCTCTGACTTATTTCACTTAGCATAATGCACTCAAGGTCTATCCCTGTTGTTGCAAATGACAAAACTGCCTTCTTTTTTATGGCTGAATAATATTCCATTGTGTGTATGTGCGTGTATCACATTTTCTTTATTCATTCATACACTGATGAAGGCTTAGGTTACTTCCGTATCTTGGCTATTGTAAATAATGAGGTAATGAACATAGGAGTGCAGATATCTTTTTGAGTTTGTGTTTCTGTTTCCTTCAGATTAATGCCCAGAAGTGGAATTACTGGATCATATAGTAGTTCCATACTTTTTCCATAGCTGCACTAATTTTTATTCCTACCAACAGTGCACCAGGGTTCTCTTTGCTCCATGTCCATGCCAACACTTGTTATCGCTCATCTTTTTGATAATTGCAACTCTGATAGGTGTGAGGCAATATCTCATTGTGGTTTTGATTTACATTTCCCTGATGATTAGTAATGCTGAGCACCTTTTCATATACCTATTGACCATCTGTATGTCTTCTTTGAAAAATGTCTATTAACTTCCGAAGACCATTTATTTAATTCATTTTTTTTTGTCCACTTACTTGTGTTTTTGGGTGAGAGAGAAAATGTTGGAATTAAGGAACCACCTGTAAACATATATCAAATGAGTTGGAACCAAAAAAGAGGTTGAGAGTCACTGATAAAGACTCAATCTCGAAAATGGAATGAATCTCAGGAGCTCTTTTGGCCAACCTCCCATTCATTGCAGGAATTCTGACTATAGCAGCTGATTGAATACTTCGACCACTGGTAAGTTCACCGATTCATACAGCACCACTGCATACATCCTTACAAGCCAAAATGTTTCAAAACAAAAAAACAATGGGAAATAAAAATAAAAGAAACAATGGGAAGGCAGCTTTTTTCTTACCAAGCTTTTGCTTTTCTCTAACATTATAGTATACAAAACTTCTGTAGCACCTACAGAAATCTAAAAATGGAGTTTGGAATCTATTGTGGCAGAAAATATATTCATCATTACATCACCCAGCCATGTGCCAAGTTAATCTCATTAACTTTTATACTGCAAGATGATATATATTTTGAAGAGATGAGCTCAGTGGCTTAAATGACATGAATCTTGGAACTTTTTTATAAATACTCCTGAAACTTTAGTTTTTGAATGAAAGTAAACCAACAATTTATATAGTTGTATATGGAAGAAAATTTGTATAAATCTATTGATGAAAACGTCTTAAACATAATTGATAAGCTGACTGGATTCTGAATCTTTCAGCAGAAAGAGTTCTTTGCAGGATTCAAAAACAAAGGGCTTTCTGGCCTTGGACATTTCTCTTTCTATTGGCTAGTTTCTGTGGTTATTTTGTACTAGGGGTCAGTTTAGCTCAGATGGAAATCTATTCCCAGCATTCCCTTCCCTAGATGGTTCTTCATTACAGTTGGCTAAAGGGGAATTTATTTGAGGTTTGGAAGGCAGAAGTTAAGCAGCAGTGTTACTATGCTCAGAAGGACAGTGTGGTTCAACAGGTGCTGTGTGCTGATCTCTCAGCTCACCTTGGTGATGTTAGGTGGCAGTCAGCCTGTGGTCCTTCATCTCCCACCAGATCCCCATCTCCAGCTTCTGGGCAGGCACATGAACAGTTTTTCAATGAATAGTGCCAGCTCCTTCTATAGTTTTCCTAGGTCACTGAGGTTGGAGGAGATAGGTGTGCAGCACAGGTTCCGGTTTGTCTTGCAGGTTCCAATCTGTCCTTGTTCAGCTCCACTTCACATCCAGTTTTTCTTCCCAATTGCCAAGTCTGCTAACCTATGATGATTTTGGGCCCAACACTAGATATAAAAGCAACTGCTTCCCATGGATTTCTTTATAAGCTCCCGCATTGTGTAAGGCTTAAAACTTACAATAAATCCATATTCCATATTACCACAGTGGTTCTGTTTTCCAAGCTGGATCTGGCTTCCATGATATCTTTTATATTCAGAATATGTACTTTGTTACAAGTATTCTTTTTGTGTATGGCTTCCTTTTTTTTTTTTAAAAAAAAATTATCATCGTGTCAAATGCAATAGTACTGATTTATTAAGCCTAAGTATGTCATTTTATTTTACCTTGTTTTTGAGAAAGGGACTTGGAATATGCTCTTTTGCCTAATTCTCCTTAAAACTACTGGGCTGGGGAATTGGGAATTTGGTCCATAATCAGAGAACAGAGAAAAACTTAACAAAGTAATTTGAATTTTGGTGCAATTACCAGAGTTAAAAACCATCTGAGCTAACTAGTTGTTTCTTCAAAATATATCTTAATGTGACACTTGGAAAGTTACATTTACTCATGATAAACCATAAACATTAAAAATTTGAAAACAATTTCAATTAATCAATTTTGATCACAATGTATGTACATTGAAAGTAGATAAATAATGCCACGTGTGCTTAAACCTCTTTAATGTTTCTTAATATTAAAGCTTTATGGTCTTTAAAGGCAGGGATACATCTTTTCATCTTTACATCCTCCCAGAGTGGCACGCAGATGTGTCCTTTTTAAACATCAATTGAACTAAGTAAAGAACAAATTTCAGCTTCCTGTTTTTTACAAAAAAGAAAAGCACAGCAGTGTATGAGCAAACAACCACAACCAACTGTATCCTCCGACGCTTTTCTCACTATTATATAGAAACTCCAGCAGGAAACCACAGCTATATCCTTTTCACTAGCATAGAAAAATCTTATGAATTGCTGGCAAGCATAAAACAGCTCTATAGACATTACGCTGATGCTCGTGACAATTTACACTCACTGCACTCAGGTGCTTTACAACATTTTATAATAGCAATGTTTCTCAAGGACAAGTTCCCAAGAAAACAATAGTCATAATAATGTTTACATTTGAACCATTTGTTTGGGGTGAATTACATAGAAAAACAATAAGCACCACTGACATTTAATTCCTTCTCAGTGTAACTGATAAAAAGAAAAAAAAACACCTGGTGTTAAAATTCCCCATTTGATCCAAACCTGTTAAAATTTCTAACTGACCTTTTACTCAAAAGTCACGAAAGTAGTAATATTTTTTTCCCTTTGTATTCAAAATTGCCCAAGAATTAGACCTTTCTAGCTATGAAACACAGAAACCCCTTTGTCGATTTTCATGTATAATCCCACTCAGGATTTGCACAACACATGTTTTTAATTTGTAATATGAGCCTTGAAAATGTATTTTTATCAATGAAGGGACTTTCCATTGAAGATCTCTTAGTCGTTCAGGAAGTACAAAGAAAAGATTATGGCAGAAGTCCAGGGCTTTCAAGGGCATAACTTCAATGGGAAACACAGATATGTACATTCATTCACACAGAAGTCAGAGGTATAGAACTCTGTAATCTTTCTGGCATGCCCACATTATCTAGTATTTAAGTTCACCATCGGGTGTTTGTTTCATGAGTACATGTGTAAATGAAT
Organism: Hipposideros armiger; assembly: GCF_001890085.2. Lineage (NCBI taxonomy): Eukaryota > Metazoa > Chordata > Mammalia > Chiroptera > Hipposideridae > Hipposideros > Hipposideros armiger. Next base: position 84,264 of record NW_017732220.1, on the reverse strand, counting down.
GACTGCTTAAATGCTTGGCAGTGATGAAGAGGGGGAAGTAAGAAGTCCCCTTGAAGTTCCAGAAAAGGCTGAAGAGATCTAAAATTCAGAAAACAGGCCCACGATGGAAGGAAAAAAATGCACGGCTCTTACAAAAACATTGGGCCTTAGAACCAGAATTGATCTTAGGGGTTTCTGAACCAAACTCCTTACTTCTAGAGAACCTGAGGTGCCTGGGGCAATGACATAATTTCATAAACCACTTTCACAGATTATGACATTTGTGTACCTCTTTCATGATTGTGTGCCTTATATGCTTCTTATCAAAACTATTTTGTATGTAATATTTTTTATTCAATTGACTAGCTGGCACACTAGTTAAAAATATTAGCCTCGTCTTAAGAAACGATATCTGTAAAATCATGTTAGGTGTGCCAGTAATATATTTTTCATATAGCACATTTAAAAATATACTATTAATTTATTATATGTTATATTAAAATAAATTGATAACTATTAAAATAAACAGTAAATCTATATACTAAGATCATCTCACAGCTCACTGATGTGAATCTCCTGCGCTTTGGAAAAGCAGTGCATTCCACTGTGCCACCCACTAGAACAAAGAACTTGAATTTTGAAACAAAACAAAGTGGTATAGACGTTTCAGTTTGATGACAAGAGTCCAATAATAAGACTATGCCTGTAAGTGACTTCTGTCAAATTTTTTTTTTAAACTAGAATCAATTGCTTATTAAGCAACTGAAAAAACAAAAAAACAAAGCAGAAGTCATGGCTTTAAAAATAATCTGTGGATATTCATTTTCAAAATGGACAGAGATACGTATGTTCGTCCTCCTGTCAAGTACCATTAGTTTAGTAGAAATGTAGTTTTAAGAAGGAACATGACTCAAATTGGTGTCCTGTACATAGATTACCTGTTTTTTTAGCCTTCAATTTGTAACTAGGACACATAGCTGCAAGCTATAATAAGGAACTGCTCAACTTTCATAAGTAAATGAATGTCTATGATTAAAACATCAATCACGGAAACACTAGTTCTATAAATAGTTTCTACATCCAAAGTCCACAGGTAGGGCTAAACACAGACACAAGCATGGTTTTCCTCATTATATGCGTGTATACGCTCATGTGTATACATGTGACTCTGTGATACGTATTTGGTTTTTCTTTTGAGAAACAAATCTTGCTTGCTGAACATATGTGTCATCCGGATATCTTGATAAAAAGTTTTGTTTTTCAATTTCACTGCCTGTACAATGATTTATAAAGTTTTAACTGAAACTGTTTGTCCTTGAACTCATCCTGTTTGTTTAAAAAATGACTTATCACTAACTCAGAACCTTTCACATTTGGCTTTTAAACAACCCAACCTGAAATCCAAGACAGGAGAAATCAGTCTTTAAAATCCTGCCTGTACCTCTTATGTTGACCTAGTGTTCATATTAATACTATTGTAGCATAGCACAGTGGTGAAGGGACGCATGTGGCCTTGGAAGTTGGCCAACTCTGAATTTGCACACAGCTCAGACAATTACTATCTATGGAACCTTAAGCAAGTTATTTCATCTGTTTCCTGATTGCTAACATGGAGAAAATGATAGTACAAACCTCATGGATTAGTTTACAGGAGAAATGATTTTAGTTGGGTCCCCCTGGCAGAGAAACCTAAAGAATGAAGTTTTGAAAGAGTTGGAGCTGATGAACTCTACAGATCTGGGCTTGCTCCACCATCCATTTCCTTTCAGTGGGAGGGAGGTGGATAAAGAGAAATGTATTAGGGTTCTCTTATGCCCGAGAACCAAGATGGCGAAGTGCCCCCACCGGCTCCTTTAGTCTCTTGTTCTCCCTTTACCTCACTTGACTTCCTTTCCCCTGTGTGTTTTTGTTTAGCTTTTTGTTTTCTTTCGCCGGTCAGCATGAGTCCTGTAATCTAGGTACGTTTGTGTTCTCTTATTTCCCCTATGCCACTACCTTCTGGGTGGCAAGGCAAGGAAGTTCGCCTCTCTGTTGGAATAAATACACAGAGATGTAATCATTCACCAGGTATTCCAGAGACATAAATTACCACGTGAACTTCCAGGCTTCTGACCCTGGAGAGAAAGACCAGGAAAAAAGTGACGAGAGCCACCTTAGAAAGAAAAGACAGCATGAGAGCATGGGGTATTTCACTGAGCAGCTATGAAAACAGCCAGATGTTTTCAGTACTTTGAAATGGGTCCATTACCCAACAGTGATCTGATTCAAGATTTATCCCTCCAAGGTGGAGGTGATCCCTGAGAGTCAAAGCAATAATCTAAAAGAGTGGCCTATAAATACCTCAAAATATACTCGTGTATTATAAACCATTTATGAGCAATGATAAAGTACCAATGACAGCAAATGATTTATTAAAAGAATAATTTAGAGCAGTTTTCTCTGTCAGTGATGCTAATCTCGATAATAAAGTAATTTCTACAATAATGTTACTCTCATTCATCTCACTTGCATTTGTAGATGTTTTCTTGAATAGAAAAAAAGTTGGGGGTGGGGAGGATGAAAAATTACACTGAGGCTCTGGTATACTTAGGAGGAGAAATTTTCCTAGAGTTTATAGACTAGCCACCAGCAGAAAATTAGACGATTTCTTAAACTGTTATTTGCCCCATCTTGGTCACTTTTGCTACCCTCTGTTTCTTAGTTGTTTTTAGCAGCATAAAGTAGAAAATACATGCGTCCATATTTTTATTTTTAATGACATCAAGGAAGAATAGTGTGGAAAAGACTCCTTTCATTTTCAAGTTGGCCTGGCTGGAAAGAAAGGAACACAGGTGTGATGAGCAGGTGGTGAAGCTGTGAAGAGGAACAGAAATTAAGCTGAATTGCTAGGGCCTACAGGAAGGAAGACAGAGAGGTACAGGGGCTGCCTGGTTGGGACAGAGAGAGCAGCCTGGTTCTTTAAGCTGCTTGGGGAATTCCCAGAGATCCTGACCAGCAAAAGAGCCCACTTTAACTTTGCTGAGCCATATTTATTAATAAGTTTATGTAATCCAGTGTCTGGGACTTATTTGAGAGTTCAGGCTCTCAAATAATTTTATGCAACTTTAAACCCCTAGCATCTAGCACAGGGTCTAACATACATATCAAGTACTTAAGTACAAACGTACTAAACTATCCAAGCATCCATCTTCCTAAATCAGGGCCTTCTGCCAAGCCCTTTTCACAGTCTGTACTTCATCTCCTAAATAAATCCCTATTTTCAGTTGAAGGAATGAGTTTCCTTGATTTACAAAGCAGAAGTACTGACGTACTCTCAATCCAATCCAGCTCAGGTTATTAAAACTTTTATCATTCTTCCTGAGGCTTAGACTCACACCTCAAAAGCCACAAACCCCAGAAGGATGATCTTTAAAAACCCATCATTACAATTTTAGACATGAGAAAACCACCAGGGAAACAGGAGAACCGTTTCTTCCTAAGAGGGCATCCAAGTTTCAGTGTAACTAAGTTTATGTTATTTAAAGTAATGAAGAAAATTTAACTTCATCCCTAAAGAATTTAAAATCTATGGTCTTTTATATATTATCAATGCCTTTCAGGTGATATGACATCTAATACTTAAAGACTTGGTCATCATTCTACAAGGAAATGCACTCTCTAAAGGAAACAGAGAGAATATGTAGCACCGTGTCCTCTGTTGGCCTCCTTTGACACTATTCTCAGCACCTCCCTGGAGTGAAGACATTGAAGCACCGACGCTTCAGGATTAATAATTAAATGCGAGGATGTTTTTAGAAGTCAAGTAGGAGGCGCGGTGTGGGGGTGGAATGCAGTGAAGCATGCGTGAGGAAGGAAAGTGGCAGCAGGAGTTGAGAAAGGATGGGAGAGTGCAGAGAGCTGGTAAGAGTTTTCTCTACTTTAGAGATCTTGCCTGAGTTTTCCGTCTTGTTGTCTCAAAAGGGTATTTGTCTTGATTTACCACACGAATAAATCAGCCCTGACACAGTCACCTCATTTCTAACCACATTAACAGAGCAGTTCCACACAATGAAGTGACCAGAAGTGCCGTGCAGTGATCTGACTAGCTTTGGCGGTGGGTTGAAAGCATAGTCAAGTGCCATCGGTAGACGACCATTTATCAGCTGTACGGATACAGTCACAATCGGGGATATGAATCAACACTACTTCTGACAGTTTATCCTCAACTGCCAGGTCCTGCCAAATAGAATGCAGCATTACTTGGAAGATTGAAATTTGCTCTGGGCTTTTAAGAGGCTATTGCAAGTTTGCTATATACCTAGAGTTGTACATAAAATAAAGATATGGTGCATTTAAAAATTCATAAGGCAGTCCAATGCAAAATTGTAGTCCTTGGTCAAATTAGAGAATAAATAAATTATTGTTATAACTTTTGTTTTGTTTTGTTTTGTTTTTTGGCCATATGTGGCACAGTAAAAAACAAGTAATCAAATAAATAAATTTTGACTATACTTTTACTAACATACCTACCTGGTCAACTCAGTTTTGTATTCATTAACCTTTTATAGAATCTACATAGTTTGATGATGGAAACTTTTTAGATTCTCACTATAGTTTATGGGAGTTAACTACATTCAGTACAATGAGCTCTCTCCTTTGTACAATCACATTAATTTCATGAGTACAGTCAGCATTGTAGGGCTTAATGGAACTGAGAAAACATCTAGTTGAGACTTCACGGACTTAATCCCTGTGGGTCTTAAGGAACTAATACAAGTGAAGCTGTTGAGTACAAGGGACGTTAGGAAGCCTCAGTGTCAGAGAGGCAACAGGGAGCAGTGGAGACTGTAGTGTAACAAAGAGGCAGCACACACTATTAAGAAGCTCCAGCCTAGAGAATGTGGGTTGATGGTTCATTATTTTTTATAATAGATCTTCTGATTTTTAACTATTGGCTTAATTAAAAATAAGTACCTGCAGGCCAAATTAAACATGTCCTTCCTTCTGGGCCCATAGAGTGCCAGTTTCCAATTACTGATCTGGTACCTACATCCTTAAACTTGAGGTCTGGGCAAGTTCAGTGAAGTGCACCAGGTCTCTGAGATGCTCCTGGCAAGGCATTCTTCTACTCTGAGAGTCTATATGTACGAGTATAGACGGGAAATCATCCCCCATGTGAAAGGAGATTGCACAGGCATTTTCACTCGCTTAATCAGAGCTTAGCCCCTGACCAAGACATTGACAGATTTCTGCTCTCTGCTTTCAGAACATGTTCAATGTGAAAACAAGACGAATCCTCCACACCCATTTGTCACAAGCAATTTTTACTCATTCAAGGCTGCAGGGGAAAGGTACATGCATGTATTCACCTCAGCTCTGATTACAATTCTTACTAGCACAAAAATGTTAGTTGCTCCATTTTTACCTGTATTTTTCAAGGAGAAATAATTTATAGGCATCAAAGAAAGGCACACTTAGAGAACAATACAACTAAGTGTAAAGTAAAATTGATGCTATATATAAAATAGTAGTTAGAAACAGCTAGTAAGAATCCTGGAGAGTTTGCTGAAGTAATTGAGCTTTAAGCCATGTTTAGAGGGGCTTGAGGTTCAGGATGAAGAAATGAGCATTTCAAAAGGATGTAATGGCACAGGCAAAGACCAAAGTCAGCAAAGTGGAATCCACAATGAATCAAATGACTTTTGTATTTTTGAACAACACATTTTTTTAAAAAGTGTATTATGAGAAAGCATATTCATATTAGAGTAAACCAGAAAAACAATTAAAAATGTCTACAATATATTTAGCAACCTTGTACTACACAGTCATAATTCAGAATAAAAACCCAGAGGCAATGCAAAATTCTGAATCCTGACACTCTTTGCCATACTGTACTTATTAAGGCAGACACATAGGCACAGGCTATGACAGTTTAGAAAAACTGTTGACAAGAATTGAAACAAAAAGATGCTCTGATTACTCAGAAAATATAGTGACCACAAACACTGAACTCCCTCAAGCATTTACACAAAGTTGTACATTATAAGGAAAGAGAAGAGTGTCTCATAGACACAATGTGGTTATTTTAATTTTAGGCTATTTAGAAATCAATACCCAGAAAAAACAATCAAGAATCCATCCACATAAAACATTTTGATGATTC
>NW_017732220.1:66526-77658 GCF_001890085.2 Hipposideros armiger | reverse complement strand
CAACGCTTAATCAACGCACCACTCGGCTGGCCCCAAATGTGATTTTTTAAAGCTCTGGAGCCCTCTGTCCAGCTGTCCATTACTGAATTAGCAGCAGCACTGAGGTCTCTGGATGTGCCTGTGACTACAGATTTTTACCCTCTAGGCTTGAGGTTCTTTTCAGAATTTGCCTGTTTCCGCATGCGTCACAGGCCATGACTCCCGACTAAAGTCATCTTCCTGGGGGTGGCCTGCGTATTCACTGGGTTTAGGCTCCAAGAATTATCATTTTTAAATTGAATCTGGTGTGTAAAGCCAAGAAAGTGCCTTGCCTCAGATCACACAGCTGATCCCCACAATTTTTCTGCCACATCAGACCCTGGGGACAGCGATTACTGCACTGTCATTTAGAAAGACTCACTGCATTGACTCCCAATTTTGGAGGAAGGGCTGTGTGAGTAGTTTGATTTCCTGCCCCTCCTAACTTAGGAGACCTCTCTTCAGGTCCTGCTCTTCCTCCCTTTAGCTGAGAATCGACTAAGAGGAGGTCTACATTTTAGCCTGTGCTCCGTGATTTAGGAAAAGTTAATTAACTTGTCTGGGACTCATCTGTAACCATTTTATCTCCTTGTAAATAAAGGCAGGACTAAACAGTGATGTTCACTCCTGGCTATTGGAATCCTTTTGAGGCCACTGTAAAATACAGATTTCTAAGCCTTACTTTCCAGATTTCTACTCAGAGTCAATAGGTCACAGCATTTAACCTTCCAGCTAAAGATCAGTTATTATCGCTTGACAATAATAATGCAGGCCCTCAATTATGTGGCTAGGTTCAAAATAAAGCCAACAATCTTAATTACAGACATGAAAAGTTAGAAAGCTGTTACTGTGTTGTCAATTTCAATATGCCCAGCTAAAAAGCTATGAAAAAATTTCTCACTGGCATTCAAGACAATAAGTAATCTAAATTATAAGGGGATACACATTTTCCCCCATGAAATTCAATAAATGTATTTTCAATTCAAATGCAGCCGCTAGATGTTTTTAGTATTCCAGTCTTGACTCTTATGCAAAAAAGTTAGATTATCACTAATCTAAACATTCAGATGTGGAGAAGGAAGATGAAAAGGAGTCCAGGACATCTTTATAAAAAAGTGAATTTCCACATTTGACTGCATTCCAGATAAACTTATTTAAGCACATGAGTCTCTATTTTAACTGGCGCTATTCTTCCGGTTAAAGGTATAGCTTTATGTAAAAGGATTTCAATATCATAACACTATTTTATTCCATGGCAAAGACAGTAAGAGCTGAAAGAAGCCCAAAAAAGGTTTTCAGAAACACAAGTAAAGGCTTTCTTCTCTGATTTTATCTCCTCAAAATAACTAGTAGGTGATAGCAAAACACTGTGATATTAATTTCTAAAAAATGCATACAAATATCTTTAAATGCAGATGCTCCTGGACTTAAGGTGGCGTCACGTCCAGATAAACCCAGTGTAAGTTGAATATATCACAAGTTGAAAGTGCATTTAATACACCTAACTCGCCAAATATCATAGCGTAGCCAAGCCTACCTTAAACGTGCTCATAACACATTAGCCTATGTTAGAGGGAAACCCTCTAACACCATGAACACAACGTCAGTTGTTTACCCTCACGTTTGCGTGGCTGACTGGGAGCTGCTGTTCCTTGCCACTGTCCAGCATCATAAGAGGGTATCCTCCGCATTCTATTAACCCCGGAAAAAGATCAAAATTCAAAATTCGAAGTACAGTTTCTACTCAATGCGTCTGGCTTTTGCACCATCGGAAAGTCAAAAAATCCTTAAGTCAAACCATCCTCAGTTGGGGACTGTTTGTGTTTAAGTAACATGCTGGACAAGTCACAGAGCATCTGAAAGAGAAAATCGAGCAGATCCTGCCATTCCTTTTGGGGCTCTGGGTACTAAGTGGTCTGGTTCACCCTCACAGGGCAGTCAGAGCCTAGCACAGGGCTTTGCACCTAGGAGGGACTTAAGAAAAGAGACTTGTTGAAGAGAATAAAAGCATTTGCTCAGTTTATGACCATCACCTGATCACCCTTGCCCCCTGTGCCAACGATCATGCTTGTATTCTGACCAATGAAATAATCATGCTACAATGTGGTGTATCATGTAATTTTAATAGTTCAACCATGAAATTCAATTGAAACAAGGCCTAGCCTAGAAATTGTTGCAAAAGGAATAAAAAGGTGGCAGGAAACGACAGATTTATGACGTTACGGCCATTCTGTCCAGATATTCTTAAAAGTAGCCATATGAGGAAAAGGAATCTTAGATAGAAAATAAAGAGCAACTCCTGAGTGATATTTTCATCTAAACAGAAATTCTGCTGCACTTCTCTCTCCACAACTTGATATTTATTATTTTCTTTTTCTAAATGATTCTTAAATAAGCCTCATATTACACCACCTCATTTTTTAACTCCTCCCTCTCTATCATCACCTTCACTGCCCACCCACATCTCTCCATCTTTCATAAACTAGCTCAGGTTCCACCTGCTCTTTGACGCCTGTCTAGTCTAATTCAGTACCCAAGGATCTCCCTCTCCTCTGTACGACCATGAATTTCCTGGTAAGTCATAATGTCTTGCCTTCCTCCAGGCAATTCTGCGATTCAGAATTTTGCATAAATGCTCTTAGTTGATTCTTGGGCCTTGCAAACTGAAAGCATCTCTTCTTTGTATCACTTAAAGCAGTAACTTTCAGATTTGGGGGAGCATGCTGCATAATAAGATATATGTTTTTACATCATAGTGCAGTGTGTACTTACATAGAACTACATATTTAATTAAAAAGTTCAATGAACAATACTGCTTTAACCTTCTATTCTGTTTTATTCTATTTTTCAAAAATAAAATGTTTTCATGTGCAGTAAAATGATTTCACATGGGTTATGGCCAGTTCTAGAAGGGTGCTTATTGATTCCTGTAGAATTGCTGTATTTATTTCCTTCACTTAAAAATAATTTTAAATTGTATGTGGCTTTTTGGACTCTCTTTAGCCTATGTTTCTGTTACTTTTTTGTTCAGTCAGTTTCTCCTTTGGAGTCATCTAGGACAATGAAATGCTTAGCACAGACAGTATTGAGCACTGTTGTCATAAAAATAAGATTCCCTGCATTTCTACAAAACTCATGTCTGTAAAAGTCAAATCTCCATTCCCTTATTCTCTTCTATTTTCACAATATGCAAAGTGGGTGGTAGGTAGACATTTCGTAGATGAAGAAATTGAGGCACAGAGAATTATGACTTTCTCAACAGCATATCTCTCTTTTAAATAGGCTATTATAAATCAAGGTAAATATGATTTCTAGATATTTGAAGCATGTAAACTTGGGTAATGTGAACAACACAGAGCCTCAATATGAATGCATTTACCTAACTTCTCCAGATCAAATACTTGACTAACCAGGTGCGTTAACGGCCCTTCTGGAATTCAGTCTGAGGATGCATCTGCTTCCTTCTCCACCCCTATCTTTCCATCTTTACCTACTCACAGTTTTTCAATCACCTTGAGCTACTGACTTGTTCTTGGGACTTTGTATATTGGGTGATGGTACCAGGACTGCCACTCTCTCTCCTCTTTACCAGATTAGTTCCTCTCGACCTTCAGGCCCCTGGGAACTGTCCCTGTCCTCTCCACCTCCACAACTTGGCCTGTACAGCACCCTGTGCTCATCTGTCACTGCACTTAACTAGCTGTTCCTCCCTCCCTCCTAAGTTTTGCAGGCTGAGACTGTGTCCTCATTCACTTTTCAATTCCACAATCTAGTACCATGTTTAGTTCAGGATAAATGTACATTGCATGCATGAATGAATGACTGAATGAATGCATACAGGGTAGAAACAGCTGCCATTGAAAGAGCTCAAATGTGAGCTGGAACTGGAATTGGATGTCTTGACTCCCTAAGGCCAGTCTTATGATTTTGTGATTCCATGACCAATATTGCAGTGCTTCCCCTTAAGCGACAGCTTTTGTGACTGGAAATTCATACAGTGAAGGACAGCTGTATCTAATATATTCTTTTAAGTATATTTGAGGCGCAGTCAAGGAAATATTGCAGGGACAGATAATTAAGTGTATTGGACAAGTGTACTGAGGCAATCAAAAAAAGGCCAAATTTCAAAAACAGCTTGCTGGAACCCACCCCGACCTCTAATTCATACTGATTTGATTGATATTATGCTTCAGACCTCTACTTTCCATATTAAGCTATGCACTTCAGATTTTTGTCCTCATCATTTTCATAAAAGTCTAGTTAGTGATTATATGAAGCCTTACCGTGGATCTCTGACTTCCTCTGCACTGTTTCCAAAATAAATCCCGATGCTATAACATCTAGATTTGCAATGGCAATTACTACATTTTTTTTTCTGTTTATGAATCAACAACCTATTCTCCCCATTAAACACACACAAAAACTTGACAAATGTTCTTTGTGAGTCTCATTCAAAAGAATATCCTCTAATACAAACTCCTGCCATTTGCAGATAGCAACAGAGAAGATTTTCTTCTTTATGCTGTGACTCGTGTATCTTTATCCCCACCGTCGTTACTCAGGGCAGACCGACAAGAGAGCACAATGGAAAAGAAAGACTAGTTTATGACTGGAAAATAAGCATATTTGGGAGAAGTACACTCGAATCATTATCAAAGTGAAATATGCAGCAGCACCAACAAGAGCAAACAAAAGCCCACGCAAGGGATGTGTAAATATTTCATGAAGCTAAGCCTTAATCAACTCTCTCTCCAAATCTTCCTGGTGTTGTAAACACTTCAGTTTCTTCCAGTCCCACCATGACCCAGATTCCTGGCAAAAACAAAATGCAAACATGGACCAATGGATCTTTAACAAATGTGTTGTGAAAAATATTAAATGGAGCATATCCAAAGTATTGCTTGAAGAAGAAGAAGAAGAAGAAGAAGAAGAAGAAGAAGAAGAAGAAGAAGAAGAAGAAGAAGAAGAAGAAGAAGAAGAAGAAGAAGAAGAGGAGGAGGAGGAGGAAGGAGAAGAAGAAGGAGAGGAGGAGGAGGAGGAGGAAGAAGGTATCTTAATAAAGGTGTTTTCTTCTTGGTGACTCTCAGAGCTCCTGTTCTAATCTACCCTCCCCCTCTAAACCTTCACTGCTTCCCCACTGCCTTTGCTGTTTTCTGGTCATTTGGATCATCTTAACCTTGAACTGCCTACGCTCCAAGCAGAGATTTCTCCCAATGCCCCTCCAGAAGGCCCTTTACACAAAGATTTGCTGCCTTCCCACCACCCAAAATTCACTTTCGAGTGTCTAAGTACCCCTCTGTTTTTTCCCTTTCACGGTCCATTGTTGTGTCTGAATTTTATCTATATCTTTTAGATCTGCATGGATAGCATGAAGATCTGTGGTGTGTATTGGCTGACGGTATTCTTCAGATATTTTCTAAAATCCATCTCCAAAGAACCATTTTTCTATATATCCTCTAGCATTTACCCTGATTTAATCTGGTTCCAAAGTTCACCTCTAGATACTGAACAGGTCTCTACAGTGGTTTCCCCTTATCAACCTCTGCCTTTCTTCTTCTCTCTCTGACTATCTCAAGAAAGACTACATATATCATATATATATATATATATATATATATATATATATATATATATATAAAATGTATGTATGTGTACACACACACACAAAAACCACATATGTATTGTATACTACTATATTGTTTTGACCTGAAAGGGAATATTCACAGAAAAATGACAAACATGCCAGTGTAGTATACACACACACACACACACACACACACACACACACACCTATTGCAATATTCACAGTGTACAGACCCCATTGATTTTAAATCCCCCCTGCCCAAGAGCAAGTACAGAAGTGTCTTCTCTCATTTACCTTCAAAGCCAGAGCCTAAGGGAGCAATGACCTTGCAGAGAAATTGATCATCTGCGAGAAAGACAGCCCCTCCCGGGGCACAGGATGGGATGGAGACAGGAGCAACAGGCGCAGGATAAGCAGACAAAACATGGGACCAAATCCAGCTCCTATCAATACCAAGCACACCTCTGCTCGGGTCCCCCGGGGTTGGACGCTGGGCAGAGGTGGCTCCGGGGGCGTCTTCTCCCGTGGCCGCGGGTCGCCTACCTGCTGTCACCCGGCTCTCCCCAGCGCGGTGGGGCCACTGCCTGCGCTGTGGCGGGGGCTTCCCGTCGCATATCCCAAGCCGCGGCTTTCGGCGCCACACCGATGGCTTGCCTCGGTGTGCTCCGGAGCGGCGGTCCCTTTCAGACCTGTTCCGGGAGCGAGCTGGGTGCTTGCAGGAACTGAAATTACTATGCAAAGAGCAGAGGCGGCGCACTGAAGCCGGGCGGAGACCGCGGGGCCGCCCCCACCGCGGGGCTGCAGCCCAGGCCTCCGGGCACAGAGCCAAATGGAGGTGGGAGCTCAGGTGTGGGGCTGCTCATCCATCAGGCCCGGGGTGCGCGCGTCGGTCCACGCGGGGCAGCGCTGTGGGGCCCGAGCATCCGAGCGAGGGGAGGCAGCTTCGCAGGCGGCGGCAGCCACAGCAGTAGCAGCAGCACACCGAGCTCCGCCCCCACCGCACCCCAGCCCAGCCTTCTCTGTCCGGGGGGCAGGGGCTGCAGCGGAGGCTGCTGCACGCCAGCCAGCGGGGTGTAGCTGGGCAGGGGCTGGCAGGTTACTGCTCTGTTGCAAGGAAACCGGTGGCAGGTGGAAAGTTAAGAAGGGAATTGAGGTAGAGGGCTGGAATCGAGGGCGTCTCAGTAGGAATTTTGGCCCTTGCTCCCTTCTACAGGTCACCAGACTCCATGGCTATGTTTAGACTCTAGCAGACGGTTTCTAATAAAGCCATGTGCTGTGAAGATCTGAAAGCAAGAAGACTACCTGACGTTTAATACGTGCTGCAAAATGTACAGTATCCTGTGTATCTGGGGATGGCATTGCTAACAGTGTTCCTGTCCCCCTCCCCAAGTCCCCACCACCACCTCCCTTCCGTGGGGGCGTGGATGGCTTTGGAAATCCCTGCTGAGCAGCTCCAGCAATACTGAATGGATGTGTAGTATGGTTAGCAGCTGTAGATGGTGCAAAATGATACAATGCAAAGAACTATTATTAACTGAGTATTTGTTGGCAGGCACTGTGCAAACTGCCGTATATGCAACCCATTGAGGTGAGTATTATTCTTCATTTTATTGATGAGACGAAAACAGGCTTTGATAATTTAGACACCTTGCTTGAGGTCGCACAGTAGTAACTTGCACAGCTGGAATTCAAACCACCCCAACTAGTACACAGCACACACCCAGGGATCTTGTCAAAATGTGGATTGAGATTCAGTAGGTCTGGGGTGGCCTGAGGACCTGCATTTCCAACAAGCTCACAGGTGATGCCCACACTGCTGGCCAAGGGACCAAATTTTCTATTTCTTCTTTCATGCCAGCTCTAGTTGATTGGTAGCAACTTCCAGAAGGTGGGTTAAGGAGGATTCTAAAGCTGTGCCTTGGTTCTTGGGCAGAGGATGTTGCAATCAATTAGCCATGTTCAATGTGGGTGATGGAGGAAATGTGGTGACAAGTGTGCTGGGCGGCCATCCTTCCGGTAGGCTGCTTCTAAAACAACATGTTTGTTACAGGGGTGGCTGTAGTGTAATTGTTAAGGTATTGTCACATTAAGGGCAGATGTCTTCATTCCAGTTCTCACCCTCATTAAGGAAACCTTAAGTGTTTGTATAACTGAAAACACTTTAAAGTGCTCACATGGATGTGTGCCCTCAGTCTTCATAACAACACTGGAAGGCAGGTATAATTTCACCTTATGGGAAATGAAACAAGTAGAGTGATTTTCCTGAGAACATAGAGTAGGGGCTAGATTGTGACAGATCTCAAGTTCAGGGCTGTTTTTATTCTACTGCTGTATTAGTTTTCTATTGCTACTGTAACAAATTACCACAAATTTAGTGGCTTAACACAAAACAAATTTCTTACAGTTCTGGAGGTTCAAAGCCTGAAAATAGGCCTTAGAGGGCTAACACCAAAGGCTCATCAAGGCCATGCATTCCTTCCGCAGGGCCCCAGGGGGGATCTATTCCTTTCTTGCCTTTTCCAGCTTCTAGAGGAAGTCTGCATTCCTTGGCTTGCGAGCACATCACTCAAACCTCTATTTTTATCATTTCTTTTCCTGTGACTCTGATCCTCTTGTATCCCTCTTATGAAGACCCTTGTGATTACATTGGGTCAACTAGGATAATCCAGAATAATCTCTCTATCTCAAGATCCTTAATTTAAGTACATCTACAAAGGCCCTTTTGTCATGTAAGGTGACATATTCATAGATCCCAGTGATTAGGATGTAGATATTTTTGGATGGTCATTATTATGCCTATCAAAACCTCACTTAGTACTTATCCTGTAGTTTCTACTATGCCTTACTCATCCTTCTCTCCTTCCTGATTTCTCAGACTGCTGGGAAGTTCTTTTAATGAAAAAAAATCACAGGAAAGTCATTCAAGAGACAATAACAAATGTGTACCTACCGGCAAGAAATGCTGCAAGGTCATGAAAAGGTCATCAGTATGCATAGGATGACAGCAATAAAAAGGGCAGATAGAATTAAGAGCTGCTTGTTGGTCTGAATGACACTGAGGTGGGACTTCCTTAGTGGGAAGTGCTAACCACAGTTAAAGGCCCTCTTTAGCAATATAGAATTTAAAAAATCCTGCTTCTCAAAGAGTACACTGTTCCACAATAAATAAGGCAATTCAAAACTCATAACACCAAATTCCAAGCAGAGTGATAGTTTTCCAAGTGCTGATAAATCTTAAACCAGTATGTCAAACAAAATCACATATTCTTGAACACCTTTCACACTCAAGGTACTTATAGAAAGACTCTGACATAAAGGAATTTATTATTTCATTGGGGACACAGAATTTATGAAAAATGAAATAATAAAGGACTTAAATAGAGGAAACATGAGGAGATGCAACATGAGATGGTACACGATTAATTGCCAAGTGAATTAGATAAAGTGAATATTTGATTTGGAAGTTAGGTTTATATAGGAGAGTGGAAATAAAACTGGAAAAGTAGCTTGGAAGGTTGTGTTGAAGGCTCTTAAATGTCAAGCTAAGGAGTTTAGACTTAATCCGCAATAATAATAATGATAATAATACCTCCTGTTAACATAGTGCCAAGTAATTTACCAAGCACTTTTAACATATTTTCAATCATTTGACTTCCTCCCTTCTGCCTCCAGACAAACAGGCAAGTATGAACACACACACACACACACACACACACACACACACACACACACACACACGGAAAAGGGAGTGCAAACCACTTCCCAAAGAGATGTTCTTGACCACTCTATGTAAAGTAGCAGCTCCCCTCCCCACTTAAGTGTCATTCCTTCTATCCTCCTCACCCTGCTTTATGTTTTTTCCCACTGGATTTACATTACTTCTTGGTTAAGGATATGTTTATTGCATGTCTACTGTTTATAAGGGCAGTGACTTTGTCTCTTTTGTTCACTGCTATATTCCTATTGACTAAAGCAGTGTCCAACACCTATTAAGTGCTCAGTAAATATTTGTTGAATGAATCATTATCCCCAGTTTACAAATCAGGAACCGCAATGCCAGATGTTTAAATGATCTTCACTATGTCCCCCAGTTATTAAGTGCCTTTACAAAACTAAAGCCCAATGTCTAGCCCAAGGCTTTTTTTGATACTGTGTTTCCTTTGTGAGTGAAAGCTTCTTAGTGGTATTTAAATATGGGCAGCAATGTATTTTAAAAATATAGGAATTTGAGACTAGAGTCTTCTCTAAATGTTGCATATTCCCTAAAAAGAAGCATTGGCAGGATGGCCTTCCAACAGTAGATTCTGGAGGGCTGCCCTCAGTTCTACATTACTTGGCACTGAGCAATACTGTAAGTTTTTTGTAATTGTTCTCCAGTTAATTCATATGGGCGTGTCTTGACACTCTCTACTATAGGCTTTTTGGGTTTCAGGACTATAACTTCAATTTCTCTTATATCCCTGCATTCTGCCCGATACGAAATTCTAAAGAGACTTATCACACTGCATGGTTACAAGATGGCTACCATCACTCCAAAAATCATATCCTTGCAAATCACATTCAAAACAGTATAGAGGATCTGAATATGCCACCACAAAATAGGCCACTTTGGCATAAGGATTATTTTGAGCTGGAGGCAAATGAAAACCAACAGATGCAGAAAAATGCCTGCCATCTTGGAACTAACATTATCTGACTAAAAGTAGAAACTTCTGAGATATGAAGACAGCCATAAATCTCTTCCGAGGATGTTTTAGGGCCATAAAAAAGATGGAAAGTCGGCACCAAGATGAGTCCACAAACAAATCTTACTAAAATAACCCATGTCTTCCACCAGGTTCCCCTTCCTATATACAGTTTGCCACCCCCAAAAAGCCTACACCCATTTTTCCTTTATCTTGTCACTTCTCAACAAATGTATTGTTTTTTGTTAAGATGCTATATAGGCCCAAATTCTAACCA
Organism: Hipposideros armiger; assembly: GCF_001890085.2. Classification (NCBI taxonomy): domain Eukaryota; kingdom Metazoa; phylum Chordata; class Mammalia; order Chiroptera; family Hipposideridae; genus Hipposideros; species Hipposideros armiger. Next base: position 67,094 of record NW_017732220.1, on the reverse strand, counting down.
CCCCTGAGTTTCTCCTGCACCTATGCATGCTACACATGTTAATAAATTCTGTTTCTTTTTCTCTTGTTAATCTTTCTTTTGTCTGTTTAATTTGCATGGCTCTGGCCAGTAGCCTAAGAGGATAGAAGAAAAAGGTATTTTATTTCCCTCCTCTAGAATAGGAAGAAAAGAATTCCAGTGGAAAAAGGAACCTCTCCTTTTTTCATGAAAGAAAAAATATTTCCCAGAACCCACTCTCCTACTTCCAAGTCATTGGCCACAATTTGATCACCGAATCACCCAGGGAGGTTTTAAAAGCAAGCACCTATGAAGGAGGAATGTGCTTGCCTTGACTTTTCTAGGATACACATCTTGGTGTCCCAATCAAAACTGAGGTTCTGTTAGTAAGAGAGAAGGGAGATAGGCTCTTGGATCAACTCTCTTCACAGAGAATCAGCATAGAAACACTGAAGGCTCACATTAAGGTCCATTTTTATGTTACCGGACGGCATTTGGATTTCTGGAAGACCATGACAAGCCATATAAATCAGGCTCCTACTTATTTTTCTTCCTCCTTCTTCTTTCCTTC
>NW_017732220.1:62578-64686 GCF_001890085.2 Hipposideros armiger | reverse complement strand
TACTATTGTTACTTGAATCTTCTCTCTGAACAACTTGCATTCAAACTTCCCAGGAAAGAGAATCTGCCTGGCTGCTTGATACATCGCGTTCCCTTTAATGGATCAAGTGCTTTCTTTCAGGTGGTTCTCTCTAGTGTGATTTCCTGCCCCATAGCAACCCCCTTCATTTGGCTAATGCCTGTGTAGTTTTCCAACTTCAGGTAAAGCCATTTCTTCTGGAAAGGCTATTTTAGACTCTGGGATCGAGTTAAGTGCTTACCCCATTTGTGTTCCTAAAACACCTACCTGTTTATCACTTGGTATTTTCATTACCTCTTTGTTTATCTGCCTCTTCACCACTCCTACACTGTAATTTCTTTGAGGACAGGATTTATTTCTTGGTTTATATTTAGCACCTAGCACATAGTAGATACTAAACACAATATTGGTTACAATAGTTGCCGATTAGATTAGGGTATATCCTACCTCTGTATCAAAAATGCCATTGACCAAAACAGGAAAGGGGCTCCGGAGTTAGTTCACTCAGTTTTTCAGGGTGTAATCAGAGAAAAAGGACTGAAATAGAACTAACGGAAAGAAAACTGTAGAGTGGGGAAAGTTCGTATATCCATTTAACTTACTTCACTATAAATACCTAGTATTGGGGAGGGGTAAGCGAAAGAAATAGAGAAATAACAATTCACACAGCACAGGGATTCTAGCATTACATTCTACCGTTTAGCATTTGACCAGGGGTTAACTTGGGATAAGAACCCAAACCTGCTGTTTCCTCAGCAGGGCTCTCCTAAGTGGGGTATTCTTGACAGGCTGGGGATGGTTTTTAAAGGTACAATATGACCCCTAACGCAAATCAACTGCTTCTTTTGTATGAGACTAAAGCTTTAGGAATCTGTGCCAATGCTGGAGGAAAGGGTACAAAGGAGGAGTTAGTATTGTCCTCTAATGAGAAAAAGAGATCATGGATAGATGACAGATAGCTAGATAGACAGACAGACAGACAGACAGACAGACACACACACACACACACACACACTCACACACAAGTAGTGTGGAATGTATCCTTTGACTGGGATTGCGTGAAACTCCCTGCCTTCCTTTTGCTCTGTGTCACTACAGACCTCAGGCTTTTTACCACAAAATCTCAAGATTTTCAGCCCAGAACCCAGGCCTGAACAAACCAAGCAGTAGAGGGCCGACTGAGTGGCTCAGTTTGTTAAGAGCTCGCTCAAGAGTTTGAGCTCTGAGCAACCGCGGTTCGAGTCCCGGCCCAAGTTGAGCAGCCACTGAGCTGCCAACAGGTGGCAGGATGGCTCAGCTAAAAAAAAAAAAAACACAAAAAAAACCAAGCAGTAGATTTGTACCCTCCTGCTGGTGTGATATGCAAATCATCTCACTGAATTTCCTCATGGAACATGGAATGACCGAGGTGGGCTTGGTACCACCGCCTTTGCAACGATGCCCAACCTTCCTCTCTGTTCTCCACCAAGTTTTCTTGGTCCATAAGATCCCACTTCTGCCTTGTTTCCTAATAATGCTTCATTCACGGGTAATCCAGTCTGCTCGTTTGAGACCTGACCCTTCTTAGCCCTTGTCAGCCGTTTTTTCTCCAAGGGCAGTGGACTGATGGTACCCAGGTGCCACTTTCTCCAGGAATTGGGTGAAGCTCAGTCTAAATTAGATGGACCTCCTGGAAAGAGAATGCAGCTAGCATGTGGCATCAAGTATAACCACTATCTAGAGACTGATCGTCCTGCCTCCTTTATTTCTAAGACTGCTCTACCTCCTTCCCCACCCTCACCACCTTACACAAAGATGCTAACTTATGTAATAAAATTTACCCCTTTCTTTTGGGCACTGTTACTTTTATCCTGAGTCAGGCCCATAAACCAAGTTAATTTCCCTAGTCCAAATTTCCCCACATCTCCATCTTGCTGAGATCGCCAACATTCTCCATAAAAATTCAAAAAATATTTAACAGTACCTATCAACTAATGAATGGATACATAAGATGTGGTTTATCCATACAATATAATATTATTTGACAATAAAATGAATGAGATATCGACACATGCTCCAATTAAAAACTGGGCAAACGACCTGAATACACA
>NW_017732220.1:60604-62473 GCF_001890085.2 Hipposideros armiger | reverse complement strand
CTTCTTTCCTTCCTTCCTTCCTTCCTTCCTTCCTTCCTTCCTTCCTTCCTTCCTTCCTTCCTTCCTTCTTTCCTTCTTCCTTTCCTTTCCTTTCCTTCCCCCCACTTCCATCCCTTCCTTTCATACTAAATAGCCTTCTGCAACATCATTTTTTGTCACACTTAGTATTCTGTTGTATACTTAATCAATGTCCTACTGTCAAATGTTTAGATTACCTCCATCTGGAATACTTTTAAGGTAGGCTTGTTCGATTGATTGGATAAGAGACACTCAAATCACTGTTTCTCTTGTTGCTCCCTACATTTACATTTTTTCATTCCTTCAACAGGAGCTTTTATAACACACTAGTATATTATTGCTCCACAACACCATGGCTTTGCTTTTAGTTGTGCCCTCCCTCACCGTCCTCCTAAAGTGCCCTTTTCTTACAGCCGCTTATCAAATTCCTATTCATCTGTCAAAATCCAGCTTAGCTATCACCTCTTCCAGGAGCCCTTTCCCAAACCATCCATTTCCATATTTAATTACTTAGTCCTGTATGGTATGTCTATATCTGGTATTACGGTAATTAAAACACTGTTCCATCATTTGTGTTTTTATGTATTTGTCTCCTTTAATATACTCTGAATTCCATGAAGACCAAGTCTTTGTGTGATATTATTTTCTGTTCTCAAACTTGGCACATTTCCTGTTGCTTGTTAACATTTGTAGAATTGAAGGCAAACTCAGTTTTTTAAAGGACTCAGTCTGCTCCAGTTTTGTGCTAGGCATTTGAAAATAAATTACCCGATTTAATTAAAGTGAGAGAAGATGGAGTGATCATTTGATAACAAAAGCTATTCAGATAACTTTAAGAGAAGGGAGGAGTCCTAAATGGCTTTAGGCTCTGAAAACTGTAGTTGTTTCTACATTGTCTTTGTGGGTACGCAAGTGTTAAAGTGTCTGGTCTTTACATTCATCCATTTTAGCCAACATACTTGTAGATAACCATTGCCTCCTACTTCGCAATTCTATGTCATACACGTAGCAAACCTATTTCATGCAGGGATATTTTTCAAATGATTATTTTTGCTAAGTACTTCTAAGCTATGAGGAGCAAACAAATGTGCTCAGTTGGCCTCAGCTACTTAGGACTTTTTAAAACAACACAGGGAAGTAAGGAGACACCAGGAACCATTTGCGGAAGACAGCTTCTGTTTCTGTTTTCTCGGCTTCCATGCACCCCTTGGTGATGATTGCATCTCAATTTTCCATCAAGGGACCACGTCTCAGTGCACGTGATTAGGTGAGACCTATCCTTATCCAGCAGTGAACATGGGACTAGGACAGAGCCATAGGAGAACCACCTGTCCCTGGCCACAGTGATTGGTTCAGGGAGGCGTGCAAGACCCAAACTATTGCTGGAACTCTTGAGAAAGATGGGGTCTCCTGGCTAGTAAAATGTACAAGTGGAAGTGTTGGTGGCAACTACTTGGAGTAAGTTCGCATGATAGAGGCATGAAGATAAAGGAAAGGAAAGCAGAACCGGGATATAATTTAAACCACTACATTCAGCCACCCTTGAGCTCAAGTTCTACCATTGAATTTTACATTGTTTAATTACTTTTCAAGTTGGGCTTGTCTCCTGTCCCTGAAGACTTCTTATAGGCTCTCCCAATAGCTGCACAGAAAGACTTCACTCACATGTCTCTCAGGAGATAGCAACAGTCCCAGTAACCAACAGAGATGCTTATGGTCCAGTGAGAAGCTCTCTGGTGACTTGGTCACACTGTTCCTTTAGAAGCAGCCATCTGCTGTGGCTTGTTTTTCTGAAGCCTCCAAAGGGACTTTTTACTGTTTCTTTCTTCCCTGCCTACACTATTGTTACTT
>NW_017732220.1:40569-56344 GCF_001890085.2 Hipposideros armiger | reverse complement strand
AAAAGCACTGTAAGGGACTGGAGAATTACAGGGTGCTATTTTAGATGGGAGATCGTGGTCAGAGAAATCGTCTCTGAAGAGGTGGTTTTGAACAACAGTCAAAAAGCCATATGAATATCTAATGGGGAACAGCATTTCACATACTAAGAACAGCTTGTGCAAAGGCCCTGAGGCAGGACCTTGGCTTGGTATGTTTAAAGATCAGTAAGGAGGCTGAAATAGCTGCAGCACACTAAATGAGAGAAAAAAAACACACAAAATGAGTTGGTAGAAGTGGCCAGAGGCCAGCTTATATAAAGCCTTTACATTTACCAAAGCTGTTTACCCTAGTTCCTAGTTCCACAGCTATAATGCCTTTCCCAGAACCTCTTGCAGTTAGGGTATAGCCACACGAAAGAGTTCTGACTACTGCAACATGGTGAAGACGTCATAGACAATTTCAAGGTTTACTCACATAAATGTTCTGTAGGACTCTTTCTTCTGCCTCCTTTTCTATCTCCTGGTGGACTCCAAGGCCTATTCTACAACCACATGGAACATTGATCATTGAGCAGGAACCTTTACTTTAGACTTTGGATAAGCACACAATACAGTCAACTAGTCTAAGCCACCAGGATTTGGGGGGTTTGTTTACAGGAGCCAGTGATGCTGACTAATAAAGCTTTGCAGTACATAGGGTTTGAAAAGAGCCATCTATTGAATTTTATATTTAAATTCACTTTCTTTTTTTCTTTTTTTCCCACCATTTATCCTATACTTGCTCCCTACCCTCAATTAGGAAAACCTTAAAGAAACTAAGTGGCAACAGAAGATCAATTAGAAGGCTTTTATTTTAAAGAGAAGGGTGATAGTCGCCCTTCGTCTTCATGACACTGAGGAGTGTGGAAATGAACGTGAAGGCGTGTAGGAAAGATAAGCTTCAGACTTTTCCCCTCAGTGAGCCTCCGATTCCCTAACTCTTTCCCTGCGTAACTGCACGAAGAGTAGCGGGAATGATTGGAAGTGTGGAAGAAGAAAAATATACTGTAGTTACTAAGCAGAACTAAAGTTTGGACTACCTCATTCATAAATTACAAAAGATTATATGAAAAAAAAGGAACTGTTATTGGAGAATTTGGCTAATTAATAAATTAACCTTAAAATATATATAATAGTTCTCCACCATCTGCATCCCTGAATGTAAATGTGTGGCTAAGATCTAGTCATTTCTATAGTTCCCAGCAGCATTTTAAAACATTTTTCTCCCCACAGGAATGTTTCAGTAGCTTCATGTTTAATTCCTTCTCAAGTGTCATGGGATTACTAGGAACATTCATTGTTTTATTATTCTTTTTATTGAGCATGTACTCTGTTTTTTGAACAGTTCTAGGTCCTAGGAATATAAAGCTCCTGCTTTAATGGAGCGCAGGAAAAAAATGTAATTTGATTATAGTTTAATTTAGCTTTGTTTTATTTTTTGTATTAGTTTCCAGTTGGCATGGTAAGAAGTTACTGCAAATTTAGTGGTTTAAAACTATGCAAATTTATTCTCTTACAGCTCTGGAGTTCAGAAGCCTCGCTTGAGACCTATGGGAACTAAAACAAAAGCACTGGCAGGGCTGGTTCCATCTGGAGGCTTTAGGGGAGAGTCTGTTCCTTTTCTCCTCCTGCTTGTAGAGGTTGCTGACATTCCTTGGTTTGTGGCCAAATCACTCCAGTCTCTGCTTCTATTATCATAGCACCTTCTCCTCTCTCTGACCTTCCTTTGTCCCTCTTCTAAGGGCCCTTGTCATTTTATTGGGTTCCGCAGGATAATCCAGGGTGATCTCACCATCACAAGATTATTAATTTAATCACATCTGCAAAGCCCCTTTTGCTCTGAAAAGTAACATATTCGTAGGTTCTGGGGATTAAGAGGTGGATGTCTTCAGGGAGAAAGGGCACACTTTTCAGCCTACCACACTTTTTCAACATTTAAGACCAAAGAACTTAGTTCCTCTTTGGGAAAGCCTAGTTGGAATGTCACAGAAGTTGTTTCATAAAAAAAAAAAATGATTTCATTTTCCTTCTCACATTTTGCACGTAGGCTGCTGCAACATGATGACACACATAAGTTCCGTGACACTAGTTAGCCTGGTGTTCAGAAACTCAGCTTCACTACTTCCCAGCCTGTGATCTGGGGCAAAATCCTTAGCCTCTCTGATCTTTAGTTTTATGATCTTAGCCTCTATGATCTTCATCTCTCTAAAATGGTAATCATAGTACCTCAGTTAACTTTGTTTTCTATTTCCTGAGGATAAACTGAGATAACTATGAAAAGAATTTGGCTCATGGTAGACAGGATTTTTCAACTTTTGGTGCACAGTCTTCTAGGGAATCTACACATAGGAGTCAGTGAATCTTTGATCCTCTGTATTTATATGAAATGAAAATTTTTGTTTGTATGTATAAACACACATTCTGGGGAGGGGGCAGGAATACTGTAGTTTTCATGACCTTTTCTAAGGGTGTACACACTTGTCAAATCCTAAAAATCACCGAATTAGGTAATCACGATGGCATTTCCTTTTTTCTTTCAATTGCCTCAGGAGTGGGACTGATATACTTACTCCCTTCCTTCATCAAAACCACAAATGTGACATGTAGGCAAACCCGTCTGAGTGCTTACTAATATACGGCAACATCATGGGGCCTCGTTTTCTCTCTCTACAATGGTGGTTTCAGGTACACATAACACATCCTGTTTAAAGTAGATGATATGCTTATCTAAAATATCAATATCCTTATGATATTTCTGCATTTAAAGCTTTACGTCCCATTCCAACTTCCAGTGTTCCTTGTAGAGGAATAAGCATGATTTCAGCTGCCAGTGGTAATTTAGCCTGATCTGTCTGGATTTTTAAATTACATTTCCATTCACATGATTCAAAACTCATCAAGTGTTCCTATCATCACTTTGCCAACTCTCACTGGCAATTTGTCAGCTTGCCCATCTCAGTCCAGCTCTCTGAACCATGAGCGTGTTTTGTGGATTAAAGTGATTTGATTGGAAGCACTTTGAGTCCATGTGCATGGCTTGCTTATTCCAAGACACAATACTTCCCTAAAGCTGTGGCTTCATGGTATGATTTTATTACATTGCATGATAGACTGTGAGTTCCTTGAGTGCAGAGCTCATATTTTGCCCATTTCTTTATACTTTACACATAATACCATACCTAGAACATAGTAAGTGTTCAGGAAATATTTGTCATATTAATCAAATATATTAGTACTAACCTCATTGTTTTTTTTTTTTCTGATGAAGTCTACCTTTCCTTCTATTAATGGTATCAGTTTGGTACTGTAATAATTTCTATTGGGGGTCAGCAAATTATGGCCCTTGGGCTAAATCTGGCTGCCACCTGTTTTTGTAAATGAAGTTTAAATGGAACATGGTAGAGCTGAGTAGTTGTGACAAAGACCATAGGGACTGGAAAGCCTAATATATTTGGTATCTTGCCCTTTACAGAAAATGTTTGTTGACTGCTCACTTATGTGACCATGCCCAGCAAAGTTATCTGCCGTAATGGAAAAAAATTGTCCCTATTACTTTCTTAAATATAATTCTTTTCACTGATTCTTCCCAATTCATTTTTAATCTCCACTTACACCAAATGCCACCTTGTTTTTGGACTCTTCATAAGTCAAGAACAATAGGCTTGACCCCTGGAAGGCAGGAATTGTGTTCTATTTATCTTGCATCCTCAACTGAACTCAATAACTGTTGCTTGTATGATGTGTGTTCTTCAAATATCTGACCAAATAGCTTGCTGTTTGTGATCCTCTGTAGGCTTTCTTGTGGGTATAGCATAAAGTTCTCTAAAACTTATTTACCTGCATTTTATTGCAGCTTCTGCACAAGTAGGCACTTCAGGGCTCATTAAAAGAGAATCTTTATAGTAGGCAAAAGGCCCAGAAATGGCATTGTGTAAAACACAATTAGAAAATTATGGGAAGGGTAAGAATAAAATACCCATTAATTTCCTATAGCACTTTTAATGGTTTTAGACTGTATTGTTAAAACAACAAAATAATCAATAATAAAAAAAGGAAAATCTATATAGCATGGAGTGATAATTTATGTTTCATCTTTTATGTAAAACTTAAAAAATATGTAAATTGCTCAGCTAAAAGAGTGCAGAACAACCTTACTTAATAATGGCAAGAAAGACATGTCTTAACATGGACTGGTTGAGAAGCGTTCCTAGCCACAGGGGTTAAGGTGGATGAGATCAAACATTTTAAAACATTTCTTTTTAGGACCCTCCCCACATTCAAACTGTGGAAAGGGTTAGTCTCCTCATCTTCTATGTTGTCCTTAAAGGAAAACTTAAAATTGATGAATTTATTTCCTCAGATATTCTACTGATCTGATGACAGAGAAACCTAAGCTTTTATAGGGCTTTGGGAAATATAGATATCTCTTTGATGGTAAATTTTGGAACTTTATACTCTCACATAAGCCTTGGGACACGTGGCACACATTTCTATCACCCAATGGCTATAAAACAGCCTTACAAATTTTCAGGTGCTTTGAGGTTAATGGGCTCATCCTAATCTTGAGCTGATTACCACACAATGGTGAAAAGACAATGAAGGTTACCTCAGGGTAGGAATGGTCGGAGGGAATAGAGGGATACAGGGGCAAAGGTATTTGTTCTCTTCTTTTTTGCATCTTTCCTCTGATTCTGGCAACATAGGTTAATTTTGTAATTTCAAGAAATTTTGATACCCAAATCCCCAAAGACAATGAATAGTCATGTATAAACTTGGTAATGAGTATTTAAAAAATTTGGAAGTCTAGAAATACTTTAATTAACCAAAATTTTATCAAAATAATATAGTATACAAACATCACACAGACACAGACATATGCATATCTTTTATTGTATCTATCTATCTATCTATCTATCTATCATCTATCTATCCATCCATCAATCCATCCTCTACCTATCATCTACCTACCTGTTGCTCCAGCAAATAGCAATTTTCAGAAAAGTTGTTGCCAATATAATTACAATAGTAATGAGACATGTAAAGGTTAGGGTGAATAGTAACAATATTTCCTTTTTTATATGTTGCTTCATAGCTGAGTCTTAGGAAACAGATAATGTATTTTTTACTTATGGGTGACAATGCACATACTCTTTATTTTTAGTCCATTCCAGTCCATTATTGCCTTTGAGAAAAAATATGCCACTCCTACTAGAGTAAAGATGAGAATTAAATTCATTACTAGAATAAGAGAAAGACTCTGGATTCAGAAACACTCTTTTTACAGAAATCCAATATATAAACTGACTCTATCATTAATCTCACTAAAAACATAAAGCCTAAGTCCTCTTGGTTAATATTTCAACCTTACAAGATTGCTGAATAACCCTGGACAAGAATTAACTTCCATGTGAATGTGAAGGATAGGTCAATTTTTATTGCTGGGGCAGTCAAGATAACTATGTAATATTTTACAAGAAGTTAACAGACAGTAATAAATTTCTGGTACTGTTGAGTCTTTGTATATAATTTATCCTAACCTAGAAGTTACTCTTCTGACAGCTCATGTTTAAATCTTATTAGGTATACACTTAAAATTATGCCAAAACTCCACCCCTGCCAACCACACTATTACCTTCATCACCTCCTACATTCCTTCTATCTTACTTAGTATTTCTAAAACGTTTTTAATCTTATTGTTTCCTTCTCCCACTCTACCCCATCGTTAGTGCTTATTTTTGCTCCACTTTTGGATTTGAGTATTATTCTGATTAAGAAGTGTCAAGCTTCCATCTCCAAGTTTCCCTTTGCTCAAACATCTCCTTAAACCCACTCAAATGCTTATCTCCCAAGGATCCCCAAATGTCCTGTTGAGTTTGAGTCTAGTAATGTGAAGTGCACTATCCTTCTGCACTGAATTGAAAATGTAGACTACAAGTGTCTTAGCCTGTTCCGGCTGCTATAATAGAAATACCATAGGCTGGGTGGCTTAAACAATTATGTCGCACAGTTCTGAAAGCTGGGAAGTCTAAGATCAAGGCCCACTTCCTGGGTCATTGGTGGCTGCCTTCTTGCTGTATTCTCACAGGGTGGAAAGAGGACAAGGGAGCTCTCTGGGGTTCCTTATATAAGGGAACTAATCCCATTCATGACCCAATTACCTTCCAAAAGCACCACCTCTTTAATACCATCACATTGGGGATTAGGACTTCAGTATATGACTTCTGGGGTTAAACAAACAGTCCATTGCAATAGGTTAAGTAAAAAGTACAACCAAACACAAGTCTCCTCCTCTTGATCCATTAAACACTGTTTTCCTCTAGGACCTGTTTTCTCTTTTAGCTAAAAAGTGACATATTGGAGCTCCAGTGGTACCTAATAATCTCTCTCTCTCTCTCTTTTTTTTAATTGGGTTATCCAGAATGTAATATAATGTTCAAATCCAAGCTAGGACAGAAGATGGCTCCATCTTTGGTGTATAACAAGAAAGAAAAAAATGAGAGGCAGGTTAATGTGTTTCCTTTCAAAGGCTAATTGCATGGCATCATTAATGCAAGGAATTTAGAAATGTCTTGAGCAACTTCATTACTTGAGCATGTGAAATAGTTTAACTCACTCCATTTGGAGAGAATCGCCTACACAGAACTCATCTGTGAGCAATAGAGATGAAAGGCCCAGTTAGTTCACAGGAATTGGCTGCACTTTTCCAGGTCTCATCACAGTGAGTGTGTTGGCTGCTGATGGTGGTGGCGGCGGGGGGAACAACACCATTAGGTTCTGCTTTTCCTCTGGCAGTGCATATGACTTCACACAAATCAAAATCCACCTCGGTCTTATATTTTTCATCTAGAAAATAAAGGAGTTGGATGAGAAGACTCCGTCTAGCCTCAACATCATATCAACATCATTATTTGGATTATTGTTCTGACCCTTCATATCCTCCAGGGACCCTGGGTGCAGGAAATGAAAATGAGACAGGAAGTTAGGAATCCTATGCTTGTAATGGCTAATGGGGTGATAATAGTCACTACTCTCTGGGCCTCAATTTCCTCTTCTGTAATGGGGTTCAGTTGAGAGCAAACCAGGCATGTTTCTTGCCCAGAGAGCTTTGGGGTGTGGACGAGAGAGCATGGAGTAGATAATGTCAAGGTTCTTTCTACCTCTTAATTCTCTGAGTCATTTTAGATACTTTGTCTATCACTACTCAAGAAAAGATGAAATGAGAGGAATCTAAACTCCTAGGGGTTTTTTGTTCCATGTTAAGGTTTCATTTTTATTTTTGTCAAGTAGAGAGAAATACTGCTTAGTAAGGAGAACAAAATTCTTAAAAATATTTTAAAAGTCCAGTCTCCTGATATATAGAAGGGCTTCTTATAAATCCAGGAATCAAAACAATTCATAGAAAAACAGGATCTAGCCACAAAATTTTAGTTGTTGTTGTTTGAGTGTGGTGAGTAGATGAGTTTAATGAGCAACACTTGCTTAATATGTCTTGTAACTCTTGTCCTTACTTGTTAAGAAAAACAAAGGACCAAAAAAAAAAAAACCCCACAAAACAACCCACATTGTGTTACTGTATATTATTAACCTTATAGATGTCTATTTTTGGGAATTACAAAGAACAATTGATCAAAAGAAACCAGTGCATTTCTCTTTACACTGGGTCACTTGAGTGCAATTAATTGCCCTTCCCAGCTGAGAAACCCTGGAGGTTAGAAAGGACATGCCATTGTTTACTGTTTCGCAGATGTAGGTTGGTAAACCAGAAGTCAGATTATTTCATGTTTATATTTCAATTAAGCAGCAAGGAGGATAAACAAATAGAACTAAATATAGCTATACAGAAAAATCTATTTTCAGTTGCCTGCTTTACAATTTCCCAAGCTTAGACTATTGTAAGAAATATAAACTAAAATTCTTTCTTACAAATTGTGTATATTGGGAGGCCACTAGTCCTCATTTTATAGATTATCTAGGATTAGCTTAATTGAGTCATTAATGGATAAAGACATTGTAGCTATGTATGAGTAAACAAATAAAAGAATACATGGATAAAACTTCTAGGCTATGATTTTTTAAACATATGGTATTTATCCCTTATAAATTCTTTGGATTCTTTAGCACACGGTAAGCATAGGCTTTAATGAATTCTTGTTATTACTATTGTTAATTTCTTTGTTGTTTCTTTCTTGACCTATGAAATACCCAAGTCCAGATAGCTAGAAGTATCTTTAAATAGGTTTTGGTATTTTTAAAAACTTGAATGATTCAAATATTCTTAGTATTTTTCAAATATAGGATAACATGCCATAACATTTCATTTTAAGAGTATAATCTTAGCACCTTACAAAAAGGAAAGAAAATAGAGATTTACTCTTAAGAGAAAAGCTGGTTTGGATGCTTCAGTAATAAATGCTACTTTCCTTGAATGAAAAAAATATTTCTTAAGATTCTTACTTTATAAGCTTCATTTCTTTGTCCCAAGTACTATCTTGAGAGATTTATGACTAAATAGCTCCCCGATGAATTCTTTTCAGAAGACACCTGAAGCCAGGTAAACTGAGACGTGGAAGAAACAACTTGCCAGAAGTGCCTGGGCCTTCTCTTCATTGGGTCAAATCAGCACAAGTGAGTTGTAAGTTTGCAACCTTGGTGAACTGCCATCTCAGCACAAAACTATTGTTAACATACTCATGAGTCTTGAGTATGGACCTTGAGCGGGCCTCCAAGGCATTATCTTAAAGGCAACACCATTCTTTAAAAAATGGACATAAGGTCACTTAGAATATCCTGAGAGGGTTCTGTAAATATAAGCCAGTGTGCATGGTAACCCTTACATTGCCAAACTGGGGAGCATTGGGAGCACTGAGGACTTGTATCATGATTGCAATAGGATTTTCTTGACTCCTTTGTCTCCTCCCTAGAAGTCTCATGGGGACCCATTCATGTTCTTTCTCAGTGGCTGCTATAATTTTGCTGCTGCCAAAGCCTAGATCATTCCTGACCTGTAAGTGTTGCTGCTGCTATTACTCTTATTCAATACTCTTACTGCTCTCTCCTTATTGCTGATTTTCCTTGCTGTCAAAGCCTTTGGCCGTTGGTGCTAACAATGATGGAGAGAAGTTTCTCCATCACTGATTAGTGTTTTCTAAGCCTCCAAGGTTCAACCTTGCTGCTTTGTCCTTACTAACGCTGTATTAGGAATTCTGAAACATTATTGCCAAAGCCCAAGGGTAGCATACAAGATATATTCCTCAACAACGATTACTCAATGACAAAAAGTGAGGCACATGTTTTATCAACCTAAGATAAAAATCATTTTCTTCTGTTACTAGATTTGTGAGGCCTCTACTCCTACCCTCCCTCTCTGTGTGGGTGTGTTAACATCATCCATCCATCTACAGACAGCATAGGGCCAAAGTTTACCCCCACCCCATGCCTCAGGGGATCCTGCTAATAGAAGTGTTGGTGTTTTCTTCGTCTGATTCTCCAGGCTCTCCAAGGCAAATGTAGAGATCAAAATTTGTATTGGTTTTCCATTGCTTCTCTAACAGTAACACAAATGTAGTGACTTTGAACAAAACAAACTTATCTTAGTTTGTAGGTCAGAGGTCTAGTGTGGGTTTCTTCAGGCTAAAATCAAAGTCCCAGCAGGCTCTGTTCCTTTTTGGAGGCTGTAGAGGAGAATACATTACGTTTCTGACTTGTTCAAGTTGTTGGCAGAATTCAGTTCCTTGTGGTTGTAGGACAGAGACTCTCGCTTTTTTTTGTTGGGTTTTTTTTCATTTTTTCATTTTTATTTTTTTGCTGCCTGCTGAGGGCCATTCCCTGCTTATAGAAGACACCACGTTCTTTGGCTCATGGCCTGTTTCCTCCAGCTTCCAAGCTAATGATACCAGGTAGAGTCCCTCTCATGAGTAGAATCTTCTCTCATTGTTCTTCCATCTCATTTCTTGGTCTCTCTCTGCCCCCCTTTTGTACTTTTAAGGACTTATGTGATTAGATTGGGCCATCTTATCTCAAGGTCTTTATTCTTAATCACCTCTACAAAGATCTTTTTCCATGTAAGATAACATATTCTCAGGTTCTAGGGATTAGGATGTGCAGGTCTTTGGAGGGGGGCGGTCATTATTCTGCCTACCAGAGTCTACTCAGTGGTTCTTGTCATCTTAGTGTTTTCGAAAGCATGACCAACAATAGAAAATTATAGACTGAGGTTATGTTTTATATGAGAAACCTTTTGAGTGAATTAAGAAATTGAGATAAAGAAAAAAACAGGTATTCATTAGATTAAAGGGAGAAGACCAGATGGCTTCAGGTACAGGTGGATCCAGGAATTTGCCTTCTTCATTATGTGACACTCTATTCCTCTTGCTAATTACAATATGTTTCTTTGTCTCTAGGCTTTTGCCCTATCACTCTAGCAACTGCAGTGAAAGAAAGTGAACTCTCTTTCCCAAGAGTTTTAATAAAAGTTTGGGGAGAGTATTCTCATTTGACCTGCTTAGTCATATGATCATCTTGGAATATTTACCCTGTAGCCAGGGTAATGCAGTGCTACTGTGCATCTGGTAGATTGCTTGCCTCCATTTTGTTTAGTTCTTTTTCTGGAGCTTTGTTCTGTTCTCTCATTTGGGACATGTTTCTTGGTCTCCCTATCTTGGCTGCCTCCCTGTGTTTGTTTCTGTGTATTAGGTAGAACAGCTATGTCTCCTGGTCTTAGTAGAGTGGGCTTGGAGGTGCCTTGAACAGAGGCCAGCAGCTGCCAATGCCAGGCTTCGGGCTGCTCAGCAAGAGATATGCCAAATGCTGCAGCCAGATGTTGCTTGTTAGGGGTTTATGAATCTTTGAGAGATGTTAGGAACGTCCGCAGCATTAGCCAAGACAGGCTGTTTATATGAAAAAGCAACTGGAAGTGGCATGGGTAGGCCCACAAGTTGGGTGGGGTGGGGTCTCAGGTAAACACCAGGGCAGAGTCAACAGCATTAGCCAGGTTAACAAAGTGGCTACCTGTGTCTGCGTGCTGAGAGGGGTGAGGCGTGTTGTTTAACAAAGAAACAATGTCCTCTGCCAGTACCCCTGTTTGGGAGATAGACACCCCTCCAGCCCTTGACCCAAAATTTGGCTCCTCCCCATACACCCCTGGGGACTTGCAAGCCAATGCTCCAGCACTGACGCTCAGAACGAGTGAGTCCATCAGTGAGTAAGTCCATGCTTGAGCCCTTTCAGAGGAGTGCCTGGGACTCCAGCAACCTTTTGTCTCATTCAGCCAGTCTCCACTGGTTTTCACAGCCAGGAGTTGTGGGGAATTCTCTTCCTAGCACTGGAACCCTGGGCTGGGGATCGTGGTGTGGTGCTGAACCCCTTGCTCCTCAGGGGCATTCTGTAGCTGAGATATCCCTCCCAATTCTTAACCATCTCATGCAGGTGTGGGACCAGCCTGTTCCACATCTCCACCTCTTCTCCCAGTCTCAAAGTTCTTCTTCTGCATGTCCTTAAAGGACTTCTGTTTAGTACAGGTGAGTCTCAATGATGGTTATTCTGTAGTTTAGTTATAATTTTGATGTGCTCATGAGAGGACGCAAGCACAGCATTTACCCACTCTGCCATCTTATGGGAAATTGGAAACTTTGTAACTCTGCTTTAATGTCAGACTTGAAATGAAAATTTCATCAATTTGTTCTGAAGCCATTAGGCCTTTTTATTGATTTATCTCTGAGGAAAGCCCAAATAGTTTTAAATATATCGATGCTGGTTGAAATTAATTTTATTTAACATAAACCAAAGGCAAAGTGAGGTCAGACTAGCAATGTTGCCAACATGAAATTTGCACCCTACCAAGATATTCTTTCATTGATGCTCTCCATTAAATCAAGTTTCATTTTATTAGCCATGATGGATATGATTCTGAAGCTATATATCTCTCTTCTGAATCCCCTTTTTATAGAGGGATATCTCCTACTGATAAATTGGATAGTCTGTAAGCTCCTTAATGGCAGAGGATGTTTCTTGTTCACTGTTTTAATCTGTACAGTAACCTAGCTGCTCACTAAGAATTTCTTGGAATGATACTTGTTTAGAAATCAAGGTGCAGAATGCATATGTATATGTTTGTGGTTTGGTTAAAATTGGGAGTTAAATATAAGTGAATTGGGATGGGAGAAAAATGAAGGAAAAATTAGAGAATGATAATAAAAAGGAAAATGCTTTATAATTGACAATTAGGAATTAACTTGGAGTCCAGGGCCAATTTCAGGGATGCTGTGAATATTCTGAGACTTTAGGCAAAATTTCAAGCACATGTCTATATGTGTGTTTTCTGGGAGGGATTTTAATGAGCATCTAAGCTACCCGGAATATTTTCTTTCTCCAGTTTAGTGTTACTGGGCAGAATGCAAGGATCTTAGGTCCTAGAATTAGCAAAGGCACTTGAAATACTTTGTATTGTTATTCAGGACTTCTTCTTTAAAAGGCTGAAGGACAGAGGAAATTCTCCTGCACATGAACAGCCCTCCTCCCACAAGGATTCTTAAAGTGATAAGTAAATTCAGTGTTCCTTAAGGCTTATTGGGACGTTCCAGCACATGCTATAATCATGAAATGTGAAGTGGTCAAGAGTTTGCACTTGGACAGTCAAATCCTTGACTCAAGTTTCCAAAATCCAAGATTTCAGATCAGTTCGGTTGTCCAGGACCAGGCTTAGTTAATGAGGAGCCTGGAGGAGAATGCTACTGAAATAAAATGTGTGAGCAGACTGTAGGCAGTGAACACAGTGTTTTGGAAAAGAAGGGAACCGGGCCTGGCCA
Source organism: Hipposideros armiger (assembly GCF_001890085.2). Taxonomy (NCBI): domain Eukaryota; kingdom Metazoa; phylum Chordata; class Mammalia; order Chiroptera; family Hipposideridae; genus Hipposideros; species Hipposideros armiger. Next base: position 43,523 of record NW_017732220.1, on the reverse strand, counting down.
AGCTGAGCCAGACCCAGAGGTGGGGAGAGGGGCGGAAAATTAACCTGATCCTACATGCGGCATCTGGTGGGAGGTTAAGGGAAATTCCACATGTAAATGAGGTAAGAAGAAATGTTCCAAGGGGCAGGTGAAAATCATAGCTAATATTTAATGGAAGCTTATGTGTTATACGCAGTTGTAAACATTTTACAGTACATAATTTTCTATTTTAATTCTTCCAAAGCTTTATCAGGTAGATTCTATTATTATCCCTCTTTTGCAGTCAGGAAACAGGCCAGGGAGGTTACGTTGCTCAAGGTTTTACAACTAGTAAGCAATAGGATAGGATTTGAGCCCAGGCAGAGGGGCTCCATGACCCATCCTTATCACCATTCTACCACATACCTCATTATCCACCTTGTCCTACCCTAGCCTTTTCCTGTAGCCAGTGAAAGTGGCCAAACACCAAAAGCTACAGCCCATCTTGTGCCCCAAGTCAATAAAACGCAGCACTGAAAATATAGCAGGAATTTTCTTCTTCACTATCAGTGAAGTCAGAAAAAGTTTACTGCTCCCCCCGACCCCCCACGCCCCACCCTCTCCGATTACACATGAGGAACTTAGTTTACCTGGGTTCCCTGGTGAGCAGCGGGCTGCAGCTTCACTCTGTCCAGGTCCTATTTCGGTTGACCTTTCTGCTGTTTCCTCTTCTGCCTTCTTTGCTTCTCTAGGACTGGGGACCTGTTCTGAGCCCCATTCCCATTATCTGGGACCCTAAAACTCTCACCCCTTCCCATTTAGCTTCTTAAAGCTTCCTTCACGTCCGAGGTGGTAACTGTTGACTGTAGTACTTGGGCAGCCTTGAAACGCATCTTCCCATGATCCCACACTGCTGGCTAGTTTTCAAAGTCTCTACAAGATGTTCTGAGTTAGACTGCCTGGGCTCCAGTTCCAGCTGTGTGACATTAGGCAAACTCGTTATCTTCCTGAATCCCGTTTTCTAATTTGTAAAATGGGGATAATAAAATACCCCCTTATAGGCATTGTCATGAGGCTGAACAAAAATAATGTATGTAAAGTTCCTGGCCCAAGTTGGACACTCAAAGAAATGGTAGCTATTGTTTATGTCCTTCCACTAGATTATACCTTAAAAGTTGCTCTGAGCCTTGTGGTTTAGGATGCTAACTCTTCCCTAAAGAGGTTTAGCTTCTCTGTTCTGCTTTGTTGAGACTCTGCTCTATGTCAGTATGGGCTCCGCCTTCCCAAAGTGCCTTGTGATTTATACAAGTTATGTAGTCATGGTTCTGAAAGCCAGTGGCCTTGATCAAGATAGGACAATGGGGGTCAAGATATGAGCTCAGTGTTCAGTACAGGCCCATATAGATTGGGACGAAAGGAGTAAATAGGAAATGCTGTGGATTCAAGGGCTACAAAATCACCGTGTTTCTCCCCAGTGAGCTATGTGTTGGGTCAGACTGATGGCATAATTGAACTCATGTTCTAGTAGTGCGTGGGACTGAGGGTCTTTTCATGATATTTCAGGGCCAGGAAAGGCCTTGGGCTTGCAGGAAGGTCCTGCAGTACACACTGAGTACTGCTGATGTATCAAATTGCCACAAATTTAGTGGTTTAAAACAACACAAATTTATTCTTTTTCAGCTTATGAGGTCAGAGGTCTCAAATGAGTGGGCAAGGCTGTGTTCCTTCTGGAGGCTCTAGGGCAGCGGTTCTCAACCTGTGGGTTGCGACCCCTTTGGGGGTCGAACTACCCTTTCACAGGGGTCGCCTAAGACCATCGGAAAACAAAAAGATATTTACATGACGATTCATAACAGTAGCACAATTACAGTTATAGAGTAGCAACGAAAATAATTTTATGGTTGGGGGTCACCACAACATGAGGAACTGTATTAAGGGATCGTGGCATTAGGAAGGTAGAGAACCACTAGTCTATGTGGTCTCTGTCCTAATCTCTTTTTATAAGGACACCAGTCATATTAGTCCAGGGCCCACCCATATGCCTTCATTTTAACTTGATTACTTCTTTAAAGGCCCTGTCTCAAAATACAGTTACATTGTGTGGTGCTGGCAGGTAGGAGTTCAACATATGAATCTGCAGGGATACAATGCAGCCCATAGCAGGGACCAATGGAATTTATTTCTTTCCCTTATCATTTGATGGAGTAGTTTGTTTCAGCTGCATCCATCACTCTTTCTGGTTCGAGAAGGGTAAAGATAGGGGTACACATCCCTGCCCATCACCAGGTTGTGTTTCTGAACCAGGCACAATCAGTAGTCAGTGTCACATTCAACTCAAGACAAGATAAACCTATTCTGGGTCCATGTTTCTGTCAAAACCATCCAGAACCTTGGGGATTTAGATACCACAGAAAGTTATTTAAAGATATCCAAGCTGTTATCGGTTCCTTTTTTTAGCATTTTATATTACAATCCTCTTAGGACAGAAGGTTAAATTCCTTGGCTTTTCTCTGTTTCAGTCATTTTCTTTTCATATGTAGTGGGGTTTGTATTTAAAGTCACTGCTTAGAAATGCAGAATGTAATTTTATTTTCTGCAACTGAACTAGCTTGCCCATGAGCCCCCCATGAGCCCCCCAGTTCTGCCCATGAGCCCCCCAGTTCTGCCCATGAGCCCTCCAGTTCTGGTCAGCAATGGGGAATAACTTTAAGTTGCCCATTCAAATTTTCTTAGTCACTTTCAATTGAAATCTTCCTTTTTTTGCGGGCTAAGTCAGTGTTTCTGCTCCCTTTCCTGCCCCTAGGATGAGGCCTAATCCCTGGGAAAAGGCCCCTGGTCCTTGTTCTGTCATCCTGTCGCCCTTGGCATTCCTGAGCTATCTCATACACAGAGAGGAATTTACTGTACAGTTAATGAAGCTTAAACTTCAGGGCTTCTCAATCACAGGGCTTCTTCCAAGTCCTTGGAAGGGGCTGCAGTGATGGGTTTATATGGTA
>NW_017732220.1:37981-39864 GCF_001890085.2 Hipposideros armiger | reverse complement strand
CAACTGTAACAGCTATATACGATGTCAGAGGGGTAGTAGATTGGGGGAGGGAGGTTATCATTTAGTGAGGGGTGTAAATCTAAAACTCTTACATTGTTTTGTACACCTGAGACTAAAAACAACAACAACAACAACAACAAAAACTTGCCTGTGTATGAAGTGGCTTTGGAGTGGCTATAGGAATTTCGGAGCTCTGACTAAGGGGAAGTTGACACAGGGATACATACATTCAGTTTGTTTTTAGTGTGATGCCTTTATGTGCTTTCCAGTCACTTTTGTGAATAGCTGTTATATGCTGGTCAACCTTGGGTAGAAATGGCTTCTAGAAATATCCTGTCACCTGCTGCACCACCTCAGAAACCTGCAGGGCTGAGGTGGTATCAGAATACGGTGTCTACAATGCCTGGGTGTGCAGGAGAAAAAGGCTTGGGAAAAATCCCCAGGAAGGTCCTTCAACTTACCAGAAGGGTAAAATTGTAAGCAGAGGATTTAATTCTTGTTGATAATTTGATATAGAGGTTTTCCAGGCCAGGAATACACCAAATAAAGCAGCATATACAATCATAAATGTCATATATATATATATATATATATATATATATATATATATATTTTTTTTTTTTTTTTCTGATGGAACTTATGCAAAATAGAGCTTAGTATTCTTGTGTTTGCAGGGCACAGGCACAGCCAGCGGGCACATCGGTGTGTAAGGCCACGGGCTTTATGCTTTCCAACTATCAGTCATTAAAAAATAAATGTCAATCAACTGTCTTTGAGGAACACCTGAATGAGCTACCTTTTTATTCTTGCTATAGAATATATTACAAAATAGTTACCATATCAAGAGATTATCAAAGAATAGGCAGCCCACAATGTAGGAAAAATGTGTCACTGAGGTATAAACAAATAATTAATTTAGAAAACTGCTGTTATTATCTAGATTTAATGATACTTGTATTTGTTAGCTTTTATATATTTGTTGTTTTCTTAATTTAAAGAAATATTTATTTTCATCCCTAGCATTGTGTTTACCAAGTTACATTCTTTCTTCTCAGAGGGCTCCCCAAATCCTACAAGCATCAGGGCCCATGAGCCCTATCCTGCCCTCTGTATGCCCTGTGAGCAGTGAACATTATATGCAGACATGATGGGGGTTGGACTCCAGCCCCAAGGCAGCAACTCTGCATTCTCCTTGTCCAGACCCCATCCATCTTCTAGACCGGTGTTCCCTGAGCATGCACATCTCAGCACACCTCCCCTGTTTCAGAATTCCAGAAGCACCTGATACCCCAGTGACATTCAGGATACCCCACTGGCATGCAGGGGCGTGTACAATGCGGGAAACAGACAGCATGCTACTGCCAGTTAGTTCTCTTTCTGAACAAATGCTCCATGTTAGTGTGTCTACTGTTTCCATGCTGCTGGTGTGGGTGTGGCGGTGGTGGGGGTGGGCAATGGGGACCCTCTGTGAGGCCATTTTACATAACCTCCTCTGCTCTGGAATTTCTAAACATGACTGGAGGCTTTTTAGGCACCCTCCCACCCCCACCCCATCAAATGTTTGGAGTTCAGATTGTTCCTGCCAGGACTCTCCAAGCACCTCCTCCCAAGCCCAGGACCAGCTTTTACAGTACTATGGTGCAATAGTTAAGAGCACAGACTAGAGCCAGTTTCCATAGGATCAAATGCCAGAGGCAGCAGTTATCAGCTGTGTACACTTGGATGTGTTACTTAACCTCTCTGAGCATTAGTTTTCTTATCTATAGAAAAGGTTGTTATGAGGATGAAGGAGTTAACATATCTTAAATACTTGGAACACAAAATGGACATGTTTCAGCTATTACAATCTCCTGGCTGTAGGGTATGCACTTGTGCCATATCCT
>NW_017732220.1:25520-37222 GCF_001890085.2 Hipposideros armiger | reverse complement strand
TTTAAGGGTGCTAGGTATTGTGAGGTCATGAAACATATATTTTGCTTAATCTTTATACTATTGTATTATAGGGATTGTTTTGTTTCCATTTTACTAATAAGTAAACTGAGGTTTGCAGAGTTTCAAGTTATTTATCGAAACTATTAAGTGTGATAAGGGGCAGGCTGTGATTCAAGCTGACATTTTGCTTCCAAAAGACATGCTCTTTCCACTCATTGCTCTTGATGACCTAGCCCTGCTCCCTAAAATTTCATTCTCTGAAAGAAAAGCAACCGACTGGAAAAGAACATTTTTTTTCTATAAAGAAGAGGTTCACAATTGTCAATTGTGAAGAGCATCTTCCTCAATCTTTAGAACCTTTTCTGTCAGAAGAATAACCTTAACTTAAAAAATCTAAGGTCACACATTCTACCTGCAAATTTGACATCTATTATGAAAGTGTACCTCAGTGTGACTGTGTAGTCAATTCTAATTAACTCTTCTTTTCCAGTAAATTCTGCCAATACATCGATTCCATTTAAAAAATTCAAGTTGTCCTTGTGGAAAATCCTCATTCTGTCTCTCTCAATTATTTGATGCTTTGACTTTAAGTCTCATCTTTATTCTTATCACAAATTCCTCAAAAAAAATGTCCCTCCCATTTCCAGAATGACTTAACTTGATCATGTCTAAGATGACAACAAAATTTTGCTTTTCCTTCAAAATAAGAATACAAAGATCAAATATGTGAACTTGTTACTCTAACATTGAAAATTTGCACCATACAATACAAGGTCAGACAATTAAGTTCGTGAACTCATCCTAGAAAAAGTGCTACATACCTCATTGCTGAATATCACTATGGTCACCTTCAAAGTATTCCCCTAGGGAAGCTATGCACCGATGCCAGCGCCTAGTTCAAAGCAATTTTAGAACTTTTTTTTTGGAATGGCCATTAGAGCTGCCACCACATTACCCTTGATGTCCTGAATGTCATCAAAATGTCTTCCTTTCAATATTTTCTTTATCTTTAGGTAAAGAAAGAAGTTGTTGGGGGCCAGATCAGGTGCATAGGGAGGGTGTTCCAATACAGTTACTTTTTTACTGGCTAAAAACTCCCTCATAGACAGTGCCGTGTGAGCTGGTGCATTGTCATGATACAAGAGCCATGAATTGTTGGCAAAAAGTTCAGGTTGTCTTACTTTTTCACACAGCCTTTTTAGCACTTCCAAATAGTAACCTTGGTTAACTGTTTGTCCAGTTGGTAAAAATTCATAATGAATAATCCCTCTGATATCAAAAAAGCTTAGCGACATCATTGTAACACATTCGCAAACTTAATTGTCAGACCTCGTATGTCATATGTGTTTTCAAGCTGGATCCCAAGTGAAATCATGGAAGACAAAATTTGTTTTATATGATCAACTTGCTCTTTTAGCACCTGCCACCTTGTCTTTATATTCCACTCAAAATACTATATCTAACATTCTCGTTCATTATTTATTTCTCTCTCTCTTGAGACCTGGTTTCAGGGAAGGTTCTGGTATACACATTCATGCTAACTTTATCAGACCCCAGAATTCCCCTTTGTATCTTCCTTCTTAGTTTCCCACATGTAGATTCATGCATATGCTTGTCTCCCTCCCACCTTCCATCCTTCCCTTAGGATTATTTCTCCTCTGGTTTTCAACTTAAGTGAGTTAGGAAGAATTTAAATTATTTCCATTTTGTCACATGGAGGGGTTTAAAAATAGATAGTTCTTCTGATAATCACATTATCATTTAACAATGTTATTTAAGTTCTAATTAATGTAAGAAAATTGAAATAGAAATAAGTTGTATATGCATTTTGGAAAAGTGCAGGCAATGTTTTTATTTACAGATGTGAAGATATAACTAGAAAGTGTATATATAGCTAAATTTAAAAAGTATTGTAATAAAAAAATTCAGAAAAATGACTCATGTGAAAAATATTTAACAATAACTGTGTTATTCCAGCAATTCCCATTTAGAAAATATAAGAAGAGCTCATTCACAATACAATTATCCCCCACTTTCTGAAGGTTTGCATTAGGCCACTTCACTTTTACAAAAGACCTACATTAGTACTAGGTTTTGCTAACCAAATGAAATCCAAAGATCATTTTTACTTTTATGAAAAAAGCCTTACTGTACTGTCTTGGCAAAGAGTTAACCCCTGGTCGTTCGCAGAATGTGAAAGCGTTCATGAAACTCTATAAGACCAAACCGATTTATTGAAAGTCAGGCAGAGAGGGAGAGAGAGTGTTCTGTTTGGAACTGGCAGAAGGAGATTCGCAAGAACAGTCTGATAGAGAAAGCTGCCGAGACAGGGTAAGAGAGATATTGGCAGAAGAAGTTTGCCAGGGTAGCGTCTGATGGAGACAGCTGTGCCAATGAGAAGGAGTGCTGGGGTTTTAGATTTTTTCCATGCAGGATGTAGGGTGCTTGTCAGCTTGCAGGGGGGGCTGCTGTTACAATTGTCTTCTCCTGGGAACTGTCCTGTTTCCATCTATGATGGACATCAGCTTGCAGGGTGTTGCTGTTGCTTTTGGGAAAATTTCTTTTCCATCTATGATAGGAGTTTGTTAGCTTGCAGGGGGTTACCATTGCAATTGGGAACTGTTCTGTTCCCACCTATGATGGATGTAAGGTGCTTGTCAGCTTGCAGGTGCAGTGCTAGCCAGGGGAGTCAGAGCCAAGAGATACATTTTTTTGTTTTAAGTTTATTGGTGTGACAATGTTTAGTAAAGTTGTATAGATTTCAGGCGTATAATTCTGTAATATATCATCTATATATCACATTGTGTGCTCACCACCCAGAGTCAGTTCTCCTTCCATCACCACATATTTGATCCCGTTTACCCTCATCTACCATACCCCTCCCTCCACAAAAGGTTAATTTTTAAGCTCGGTCCTGCCAACTCACAAGCCCGCTCCTGGTACCTCTTTACTTGTCTCATCATGTACTGAGGCAGGCCTTCTGTGAAAATGAGGTGGCCTATCGCGGACTTGAGGAAAGCTGGGGCGGCATGTTGTTTTCTGTCACTCCAGTTTATGAAAAGATTGATCGGAATGCTCTGTGTTCAGTTAGTGGGAGAAACCTCTATTAGTAAAATATACAGAACATGCTAGAAATAACCTTATCAAGAATTGCAGGGATTATATAAAGTAAACGAATTTTTAAAAGAATAAACAGATATATGGCTTTGAAGACAAATGCCTTGTTCTGATTATGAAGAGACTGAATATCGCACACAATGATATTTTCTTTCACACAAGTACATATGCAAAAATAGTTCTAATTAAAACTTAAATGGGATTAAAAATCAACAATTTTACAAATATTTCCAAGGCTTATCTGGAAAAAATAGGCAAAAGAACTAAATTTATTGCTAATGAAACTTATTTATAATAGTAGGGTTATAAAAATGTTTAAATAAAATATTATATACAAAGGTTTTTGGATTAATTAATATTTCAATAAATTGCAACTTTATACATGGTCATTTAGTAGTAATGTGTTCTAAAATCCCCCCATGTCTCACCAGCCTGTTAAAATGAAGTCACATTAACATTAATTTCCAAATTATAGTGACTTAGTCTCTTTCTTTGATACTGAAAGACTTCTTTGGCCCCCTGTCAAGGTCATCCTTAGTTATATCTGGGATGTCAGGGTGTGCCACTTGTACCCAGAAACAAGTTAGCTCATGTTCTTCATGAGTCCTATGACCGTGACCTCTGCTGCCTGTTTTCTCTATGAGAATCCTCAAGGCAGCTCCTCCGAGCCCACGGGGTAGATGCCAAAGCCCCTCAATAGCCCACGACAAAGTACAAAGTTGGGGAGGAATGTTCATCTAGACCCAGAGCAGTAACGTTTGTGCCCATAGCTTCAAGTCCTTGATGGACACACCTGCGAAGCCTTCTGACCTTAGTCCTTCTCATCATCATCACGACTAAAATCTAGTACCTCAAGTTGGCGAGAGAGAGAGCCAAGCCATCCCTGTCTTACCCAGCCCTGTCTCCCTCATCTTTGTTCTCAGGCTCTCGAACTTCTCCATTCTATTTCAGCCCCACACAAAGGGCCTGTGCATTAGCAAATTACATAAATAGAGTAAGCTACCAGGTCATCAAACAGCCAAAATCTGAGTGCAAGTTCATGCTCAGCAAAGACACTGTTGTATAAACCCCCCCCTAATTCTACTATAAGCCTTCATTAACAGTGATATATTACAGGTATTAGGTGCCCGGCATCGTACATAATTAAAAAGTCATGGTTTCTGTCCTCAAAGAAACTTATTATCTAGCAGTCACAGTTCTTATTCACTAGGGTATTATGAGAGGACTTACCAAATGCATTCTAAAACACATAAACTGTATTTTTTACCGTACCAAGCTAAATATGTTATAAAAAAGCAATTACGTTTAGTCACGACTTGTTCTCAGTTAACTAATGTTGGCTCCTAGAATTCTTTATTCCATTTTTAATGTTCTTGAAATCCATTTGGTAGTATTTTTGACAATCTACAGAAAATTCAACAGAATGTAGTATAAAAATCAAAACAAATTAGCCTGTCGCCAGTCTCTAGCAGTTCTCTTGCTCTCTGCAGGTCAGCAATAGTGATTCACTGCCCTCCACATTCTTTTAAGGCTTGTCCACATAATATACTAAGATAGGATGTCTGAACTCTGAAAATAATCATGTGCTTTCTTATAATATCTCCACTAGTATTATAAATTGACATGACATACTTATTAGACCAACATTTATTAAAAATAAACTTTTAACTGACTGGTGTGTTAGGTATAGAAGAAAAATGGTGAAGAAAACATAATCATGTTCCAAGATGCTCATGGCTTAGTGGAGAAGACAGGTTTATAAACAAATGATGATGACGGCAATAATGATGATAATGATAGTGACTATGATAAAATAATGATAGAAGTATAGTAGGGAGAAAGAAGTTTTTTTAATTAAAAAAATGGTGCTGGGTTAATTGGCTATCTAATTGACTTTTACCTCATGCCATATTCAAAAATCAATTCCAGATGAATTGTAGATTTAAATGTAAAAATGGAAGCAATAACTGTTAAAAAATAACAGAGAATATATTCTATACTTTGTAGGACAAAAATTTCATAAAACAGACATTGAAAGCATTAACCTAAAGGAAGATAATTGAAAATTGGGATTCACTAAAAAAAACTTTTATTCACTAAAAGATACTAGTAGGGGAGCCATCCACAGAGTAGGAGAAAATATTTGTAATACATACATCTAGCAAAGAACTATATCCAGACTAGTTATATATATTTAAGATAAATACTCTAGAAAACATAATTGGAAATGGGTCAAACACTAGAATAAACACTTTACATAAGAAGAAATACAAATGACCTGTACGTTGCAAAAGTGATCAACGTTAGCTATTAAGGAACTGCAAATTAAAATAACAGTGAGATACCTATACGAGAAAACTAAAAACAAACAAAAAACCCCTGACAATACCAAGTGTTGGTAAAGATATAATACCACCAGTTTGGAAAACTGACAGTACTAAAGCTGATTACACAATACCCCCCAAAACTTAAGCAAGAATGTTAATAGAAGCATTCTTTATAATAGCCCAAAACAACAACAACAACACCACCAACAACAAAAAGAAGCCCCAAAGCAACAACTAGAAATGAGCCAAGTCCATTAACAATAGAATGAAGACCACATCAAGGGGAAAGGATAATATCTTCAACCAATGATGCTGGGAAAACTGGACATCCACGTGCAAAAGAATGAAATTGGACCCCTGTCGTATATCATTCACAAAATCAACTCAAAATGCATTAAAGATGTAAATGTAAGACCTGGAACTATAAAATGGCTAGAAGAAAACATATAAAAGAGAATCTTCATGACATTGGTTTAGCAATGATTTCTTGGATATGACTTCAAAAACACAGGCAACAAAAGCAAAAATAAACAAGTAGGACTACCTCAAACTAAAAAGCTTCTGTACAGCAAAGTAAACAATTAACAAAACGAAAGGCAACCTACAGAATGGGAGAAAATAACTGCAAGCCACATACCTGATAAGGGGTTAATATTCATAATATATAAGGAACTCCTATAACTAAATAGTGAAAAATACCCCAATTAAAAATAGGTTTAGGATGCTAATAGACATTTCCCATAGAATACATACCAATGGCCAACAGGTATATGAAAAGTATCACCAATCATCAGGAAATGTAAACAAAACCATGATGAGATATCATCTCACACCTGTTAGGATGACGACCATCAAAAACAAACAAGCAAAAATATTACAAGTGTTAGCAAAGATATGGAGATATTAGAACCTTGTGCACTGTTTGTGAAAATGTAAAATGGTGCAGCTGCCATGGAAAATAGTATGGAGGTTTCTCAAAAAGTTAAAAATAGAACTACCTTGTGATCCAGGAACCCTACTTCTGTGTATTTATCCAAAAAAATTGAAATCAGGATCTTGAAGACATATTTGCACCCCCATGTTTATTGCAGCATTATGCATAATAACTAACATGAGAAAGCAACTTAAATGTCCATTAGTGGATGAATGGACAAAGAAAATGTGACATATACATACAATGGAATATTATATGAAGGAAATCGCGTCATATGCAACAAGGATGCACTTCATTCATATCATGGATGAATCTTGAGGACATTATTGTAAGTCAGTCACAGAAAGACGAATACTGCATGATTCTATTTATATGAGGTATCCAAAGTAGTCAAACTCATAGAAACAAAAAGTAAATGGTTGCCAGGGGTTTAGGAGAAGTGGGATGTTGCTTTTTAATGTGTATAAAATTTCAGTTATGCAAGATAAAAAAGTTCTAGAGACCTGCTGTACAACATTGTACTTATAGATAAGAGGGTAGATCTCATGTTATGCTTTTTTTTTAACCACAAAAAAACCCCAATAAAATGAGTAACTAAATTGGGTGTGTTCAGATAACAGAATATTATACGTTGTTCTACAGTAATGAAAATAAATGAATTATTGCTACATGGTATACTTCAAGATGGATGGATGGATCATACAAGCACAATATTGAGTGAATGAAGCCAGCTACAAAATTACATATTGTGTCATACTGTTTGTATAGAGTTAAAATTAAGCAAAACCAACCTATGCTGATAGAAGTCATAGAAGCTGTGGTTACCTTGAAGGATGGGTAATGGGAAGGGCCACAAAGGAGGTTTTCAGAGTGCTGTGAGGTTCCGTTTCTCACTTTTGATCTGGGTGGATATGCAGGTGTCTTTCACTATGTTTCATCAAGCTGTACACTTATGAATTGTATACTTTATGTATGTTTTGCCTCAGTGTAAAATTTACTTAGTAATAATAATAGCCATCATATACTGAACACATTAGATATCAGACTCTACATGTATTGACTCACATAACCTTTCCAACTATCTCCTGCAGCAGGTATGGTATTATCTTATTAGTGAGCAAACTGGGACACTGAGCAGTTAGACAACTTGTCCAATGTCATATAACTTACACATTAAGCGGTAACTAGGAATTCCATTGCAGGAAGTTTGGCTTCTCGGCTGGCTTCTTAACTGCTGCACAGTGTAATACATCAGAGGAGTCAAACAAGGACTGTGCTTTCAGTGAATGCATTTTCTGGGTGGACAAGTTCAGAGAGAGCTCCTGGGGTCAACTGATGCTTGAGCAGCCTTGAAGAAAGAAGAGGAGAAGAGGAAGTCCAGGTAAAACATATTGCATGGGCAAAGGTAAGAGGCATTGAACTTGAAAATGCCCGTAGGTTGGTGTGGTTCAAAAATAGTGTGAGTGAAGGATCCCTAAGATCATTTGCATAGACAAAGGCATTTGGATTTTATTCCTGATGAGGATGAACGTATTTTAAATAGGATAATTATATGATTAAGTTTATATTTTAGAAATAGCATCCTGTTGGTAGTCTGGCTGATGAGCCTGAGGAAAGAAATCAGTCAGTACAATCAGTTAGGAGGAGAGGTACTGGTAATGGTGAGGTTAGCGGAAGCAGAGACAATTAATATTCTTGGATATTACCACTAAATAAATACCTGTTCAGAATGAAAAATGTCCCTCTCTCCCCAAAATTATACAGAAAAATTTTCTTTCACATTTATTCAGTAACTATTTATTTGAATACCCCCTCAAGCCTTCCTGCAGGTGGCACAGGCCAACATTTCTATAATTTAGGTCAATAAAATGCTGCAACCAGCTTAGGCACATGTTTTTAAAAAGAAAAAGCAGTTTTCAGATGGTGACATCCAAGTAAATATGTAGATAATTCTATTAAAACCCCTGTTAAAAACACGTATGATGTAATAATAAAGAACAATTTCAGTCATTTTGATAGTTATGGATAACCCAGAGCTATTATATTTCTCTTTCGTCCTCTAGTTAGGATAAAGAGCTTGGATGGCCCCAACCCAAAAAGGAAACTCTGGTATCTAGTATACCTAGAAAAGTGAAACATCCGGGCTGGAAAGTATGTGTAGAAATGAGTCTAAGACGAAGCCTCAGTACCACCACTGAAACAGTAGCCTGGGTTTGTTTCCCAAGAATAGGAGTTCCAGGCTGCCAGCGCTGAGTATTCTAGCTCTCTTTCTCAGATGAAGGAATCAAGTTTAGAGGTGAAGGAGGGAAGTGATGGGCATGGACTTTTCCTTTCTTCCAGGCAGGCAGGAATCTCCTGGCATATGTCCAGACCTCCAATAGACATAGTGGGGATGATAGCTTCTCTGTGCCCCATCCCACCTCACTTGTCAGGCTATGCTTCCTTGGCTGTGGGTGACAGATTTTCTGTTTGTATTGGCTCCATTTTAAATTTGATGGTGGGCCGCTTGGACCCTTGACCTAGCAGGCTATGAAGATATGCTGTTGCCCAGCCTGTCCTACAGGTGTAGACAATGTGCCACAGTTTGGCCTGGCTGTCTGCCTGTAGCATTCAGATCTAGTTGTCACACGGGAAACTTGCCAACCCTTCTCAAAGCCATATGCTCAATGCAGCATTTTTTTGGACCATATCTTGTGAGAGTATGTGACATTCTGCAGCGAATCCCATGCTCAGCTCTCTCTTTGTTTTCTTGGGGACAGAAAGCCAGGTTTGTATTTCTGCCACCGCAGTTGCAGAATGAAACGGGTGCAGTTTTAAAGGAAAGTGGCCCTTGATTTCATGTGCAAAATGGCCTTTTTGTGTGTGTCTCCCTTAATTATAAAAAGGTCAGAAAGAAGTCAGCTTGAGTATCGCTAAAGAAGGAAGAACTGGGGAAGAATCTGGATGCTCATTATTCACAATAGATTTTTGTGTGTGTTGCTGAAAGAGAGGTGAAAAAGCTGGGATCAAAGACCTGAAACCCAGAGACACAAGACTTGCAGTGATTCAAGAAGAAGAAGTCAGAGTTTCATGAGCAATGACGGCTATAATCACAATTGTGGAGAGAACGGGAACAAGGATTGAAATATGAAAGGCATAGGATAGGCTAGAAATCTGAGTCATTGGGTAAATAAATGTTGCTTTAATGTGATGCCCTGCTTAAAGCATCAGGCCATCTGAACCCGACTACTCTGGAGCATATTGATACACTCTATCTCACTCTCTCTGTCTTTGCCATTTAAAGGGAAATCTAAAAACTTCCATTAAGGATCCAATTCTCATGAAGGGTCCACATGTTTTCTAGACAGAGTACCTTGACCAACTAAATTCCTGCTATGTTCCTCTAATGGTGAACTGGATTGGTCAACCTAAAAAACTTCTAACTTCTTTTCTCTTGAACTTGAAACGATCACTGCACCAAAGTGATCTGCAGTTCACTTACATCTGAATCATTTGAGGTAATCGTTCAAATTTCAAACTCTTAGTTTCACTCAAGACCCCCTTGACTTAGTATCTCTTAGGTTCCAGGAATCTGATCCCTAAGAATTCTAAACCTAGTGTCCTTTCTTAGCTCTTCTTTTCTCGTAGACCTTGGCCTCATCTCTTTACGTCTTTAGAGCGAACAATATTTTCTAGGCAAAAGATACAGCACCAACAGGAGACACAAAAGAGAACAACTGATATGATCTTCTTAGAAATGTCAGACCGTGTTACTTTCCTGCTTTGGAATGCTCCGTGGCTTCCTAATGCCCAGGGAATACATTTCCATGGCCGCACGCCCTTCCTTCCTGATCTCACCCCCCACTACTTCGTCCCTCCTGGCTTGCCAGCGTCTGACTATGCGGGCCTAAGATCTCATCCTTGAACCTGCCAAGATTATTTCTATCTGGGAGCCTTTGCAGTTACTCTCTCCTTCTGCATGGAAAATCTTCCCACTTCTGGCTCCACCTCATCATTCAGATCTCACCTCTTGCTTTGTCTCCTCAAGTACTCTCTGCCTTCCCTTTCTAGTATGTGCATGCTTCCCAGCCATCACACTCTAGCACATTAGCCCATTCCATTTAAAACTTACTTGCTGGCATGTATCACCATTTACAATCAGCCAGTCAATCAGTTAATCGATCTTTATGTTCTTCTTTGATTTTACTCACCTGTCCCTCTCTCCTCCACCCCAATCGAATGGGAGAAGGATCCCAGGCATTTGGGATACATCAGTAAGCAAAAGAATGATTCTTGCCCTCATGACGCTTACTCATGTTCCTATCTGCTAAGTAGACCATTTCGTTCAATCAGGAGAATCTGCAAGTTGTGGAGAACTTGTCCTTCATTCTGAATTATCTTATTCTTTATTTGTAAAATTATAGTGATATGCTTAGAAACCTCAATTTTTCTTAAACAGGCAAATAAGTTGTTCTGGAACACACATTTCTAATCATCTCCTAAAATATCATACATTATAAACTGAATATCTATCAATACCATTTCCAAGAGGAAATCTTCTATGTATTGTACTATAATAATAAAGCTAAGACAGTAGATGAATTCAGAGGGAAGAGTGGATGACAAAGGCTATTCAATTAGAAAACTACAAGCATCTCTTTAGAAAGAGACACAATTCAGTTATTAGGTCACTAATTCTATTTTCTTTAACAATATCAACCTGCTTGACATTAATGTAAGAAAAAATTACTTGAACAAACTTGCATTCCAGAGAGGGGTGTTTCTGTATTATCTTAATTCTATATTGTTTGGATAAATCTGAGGAATTAGTAAAAAAGAAAAAAAAAAGAAAGAAAAAGAAAAAAAGAATGATGTCAAGAAAAAGCAGTTGAGCTCATTTAAGATTAAAAATGCATTACTAAATTGTATCAATATATTCAAGAACAGATAAAACTAGTCATTTAAAACAAGCACATGTATTTTATACACCAGAAAGATATGATAAAGCCATCTTTATTTCTCTATTTAGAAGACAGGACCACTCTCCTTGCCATTCTGGGTATTCTCAGGAGACATAAATATTTAATCTTCATTCTGTTACAGAGAGGAACATGCCTATGTGAACAGGTCTAAGGTATAGAAAAGTGGGAAGTGTCAATGCTCCTTTTTCTAAGCACCAATGGCTGGATGGTTCTGGAGTTGTGCCCTTTATATAAACAACCCAAAAGCTGAGAAGACAGGAGCACAGGACTGGCATTCTTTTGACTAATGTAAAGCCTAACTTCTATTTGTGTGTGGGGCCTGTGTAGATCACGTGGCACTTAGGAAACTGCTTTTCTTCCTCA